>NC_022023.1:23067385-23072680 GCF_000317375.1 Microtus ochrogaster
AAAAAAAAAAAAAAAAAAAAAAAAAAAAAAATGAAATCATGAAATTCAAGAGTAAACATACTGAATTGGGAAATGAGTAAGGCTACCCAGGTTCAGAAAGACAAAGTTTGCATGTGCTCATATAGGGGGCATAGCTTCCATTCTTTCATTTTGTGTCTTTAACATGGGATACATGTGAAAGTCAAGGAAACTGGAAATAGTCCATGGGTGGAGGGATGTATTTAGGAAGAAGGTATCATAAAACAGATGAAATGGAAGTAGAGATGTCGAATAATGAGTCTCCTTTAGTTATAAAGGATCCAGTAAGATCCGTGAGAATAGTCATTACATTTGCTCAATAAAAGAGATCTATATCTGTATGTTTCTGTGTCTGTGAGTACATACGTATGTGTGTGTCCCTGAGAGTGAGTACACATGTGTGTGAAGATGTGCACTTGAGTGTAGAACTCAAGGTTATTGGTCCTCAAGTGCCAGTCACCTTCTGTTTGAGATAGGATCTTTTATTACACTGCAATGTTGTCATATAGGCTGAAATAATTGGCCAGCATCTTCAGGGATTGGTCTATCTTCATCTTGGTTTCTTACCATTGCTGGAATCACAAGCTTGAGCCACCACACACAAATTTTCATGAGGTTTTATGGTTTTGAACTTAGATTTTTATGCTTGTAAAGGAACTGCTTTGTAAACTATGCCATCTCCCTAGACCGTAACCAGATACTTTTGTAAGCTGGGAGATCCTCAGAATTTCAGAGAAAAAATTGATAGTGGTTAGTGGCAGCAGATTTGATACAATAATTATGTGTATGGTATGCCTTATTACTTTACCCTTCCTTACCTTTTTGTGTACTACTTTATGAATCAGTTGGGAGGAAGTTGGTTTTCTTACAATAACTAGGAATTGTTCTAGAAGTCTCTGAAAAATTGTTTAAAAACAATGGAACAAAGCCAGGCATAACAGCAGCCCTGAGAAGGCAAAAGCAAAATACCAGGAGTTCTAGGTCAGTGCTGACTAACAAGTGGGTTGGAGGGCAGTCTAGGCTACATAAGACCACTGCTCAAAGCAACAGCAATAACATAAAAAAAAAAAAGGAAAGAAGAATGTAAAATGGTGACTGTGTTGGCTGTTATCTAGGCACACACTGGAAGGGAATAAGGAAGCAAAGCCCAAAGGTGAGCAAAGGAAGGAGAAGAGGGAAGAGGGGGAAGAATTGGAAGAGGAAGCAATAATATATTGAGTATTAACTACATTACATGCCTAGTGCCAAGCCCCTTTTATAAATTATTTAATTCTAGTCCTCATGCACACCCTAAGAAAGTATAAGCTGAAAAACAGTGAAGGCCTAGAAAGGTTAAGCAAGACTCCTAGGGACACAAGCAAAAGGGGCCTCTGAACTAGGAACACTGGCTTTGTTCTTTGAACTATATTACTTACGGTATCAAAGAAGTATATCTTTGACAATGCATATTAGATTCCAAACATAATTCCCTTCAGTCAATACTGCTGAATTTGAGAGAACTTCAAAATTATTTGTCCTGTAATTTCTCTTTTTTTTTTTTGTCCTAAAAGATTTATTCTTCAATCCATTCTAGGTATGAGTGGTTTAACTTACACAGAAGTGGGAGATAACAAAGTTAAAAAAAAAAAATCATGCGTTGGTTTGAAGCCTCCAACAGGATTTCAGATTCCCATCTTGTTGTCACCTTGATTCTTTGAGATATTTTTTTTTTCTCCATTTGGAAGGTTTACCATGGCTATCTCATGGGCTTCTTTAAGGTTTGACAACTTTCTTTTTGATAGCTATGCTTAAATTATGGCGTCCTTGATTGAAGAAGTCATGACATTAACTAGCATGGACATCATTAAAGAGGAAAAAAATTCTTATTTAATTAGATGACGACCATTTCTATTGTTACTTTATTTTCGACTTCTGGGGAAATAGGCTCCCTGCTGGTTGCAGTCACTGGCTATCTTTATTCCCCTCATTACGAATTCCTTTTTACAACTCTGCCTGCTAATCAGCCCATGCCATGTGTTTGGAAGGCTGTTTCATCATTCCCGCATTTTGGGATTCCAGGGTGGCTAGTAGATCCAGGCAAGGACTCAGCCAGTAGCCAAGGTCAAGGGTATACCTTGTGAAGAGCACAGCCACATCTTACACAGGGTTCATGGAGAATTTCCATAAATCTGATGGGTACCGTGCCAAATGAAATTAGAGAGAGTGTCCTGTGATCACAGTCGAATGAAAATATCTTATGTTAATGTCTTAATACAAGCTGGAGGCAGGTAGTTAATCCCTCTTCGAGAAGAGCTGGAAACACACACAGCAAGGAAACAAGCTATTGTCCAAGTAGCGAGATAAAGCAAATGGTACTCTGTATGCCGAAGAATGTAGAATTTCCTCTCTGAGTTTGTCTTTTCTGTATTCAACATTATCTGATTATTCTTCTGTGAATTGTTACCGAACTCTCTTACTCTAATTGATCAGTTACACTTGTGTATCTAGATGTTAAAGAATCCAAGTTATTTTGCTGCAAAGGAGAGAACTAAGAAGAGAAAAACAACAACAGCCCATTAGCAAAGGCAGGATAGTTTACAGACTTCAGCTCTATTTATCCATGTACACAGCTTTCTTTTCAGCTTTGACCCGAATTAACTCAAATCAGAAAAGTGCATTTGAAACCATCCATCTTGGAAGTGATACAAAAAGACTGTACTTGTCTTTGAAAGTGAAGCCGCATTAATATTTTAAAACAATTGTAGGTCAAGGACTGAAGCAAACAGGCTGGCCTTCTGGTCATCCAACACAGGGGAAAGCATAGAACCTAAAACTGGCATTACCTTTCACCATATAGAGAAGCTCCCTGATGTAGATACAATGAAAACACCTTACAGCAGAAGGCCTAAACATTCATTACTGATGCTCAAAGTATATTTGTTAGTATCGTGGAAATTCACTGCAATTTAACATGGGTTTATGAAACACCTGGCTTGCTCCCCATGCAACTTCGGGGACAGACAGTGTTAGGAGTCTTTCTGTCAGGATTGGCTGTTATCTGAGCATGCCCATACAATCTCGTATTGGAAACAAAGTGTCTAGTAGGAAACCACACAGGAAAAAAAGGTGATTAGATGGGGAGATAGGAAATTCAGAGGGGGCTGATAGAGATGAAAACCAGGAGTTGGGGGGAGTTGCCTGCAGAATGAAATTCTAGGATGGGTTTGTAGGAAGAGGAAGTCCTATTATGGCTTTGGATCAATTTAGGTAAGAAGAGAAATAAGGGTTGTTGAGGCAGCTTAGGGCAAGTGAGGCCTTTGGCCCCTATTTGAGCAAGGTCATAACCTAAGTAGGCAAAAGATGATGGAATCAGAACTATAGATTCTGTCCTGCTCTGACACTTCCATCCTCCAGGACCATGAAAAAAAAAATGCAGTTAACCTGCTTCCTTATCAGAAAAATGAGAGCAGGGGAGCAAGCTCTTCCAGGTTCTTCCCATCTTCCAAACTCATGGGTCCACTGGTGAGTTTCATTCATGGCTTCAACTAAATTGAAAGAACCAGTTTCTCTTGTGTGGGGGTGTGTGTAGGCATCCCTTTATACATATGTGTAGAGGTCAGAGGACATGCTAGAGAATTGTTCCTTAGCTGTCATTGGCTTTTTCTTTTTCCTTTCTTCCTTTCTTCCTTTCTTCATCCCTCCCTCCCTCCCTCCCTCCCTCCCTCTCTCCTCCCTCCCTCCGTCCCTCCTTCCTTCCTTCCTTCTTCCTTCTTCCTTCCTTTCTTTCTTCCTCTTTTTTTTGAGGTAGGGTTTCTCATTGGTCTGAGTCTTGTTAAGTAAACAAGGGTAGCCAGCCAGGGAACTCCCTGGAATCTACCAGTCTCCATGTCTGTTTCTCACTTTGCACTGCAAGTACTTTTCCAATCACATTGCCTCTTCAGCTCTATTTGCGAGTGACATGTGCTGCTTGAAAAATATTGAGTATGCTTGATATGAGTGCTTAGAACACGTTAGTGATTCTGCAAATCTTAGACAGTGACTTTTTTTCTTAAACCAAAGAAGCCTAAATGGAGGTTTTAAGATTTATGTAGAATCTATGAATGGCGATTAGCCCCTATTGACAGATTCTAATTGCTCTCAGGTTGAGGCAGCAGTTTTTTTAAATAATGAAGACCTTGGCTATTAGGGTTAAGAATTTGGTCGTGGGAATAGGACTAGGAAGTGAAGACTCTTGATGTGTTAATAGCAGGTGTTTGTTATGGTTTATCTATACAATTTCTTCAAAAATTCATTCCTTGAAGGCTTGATTCACCAGTTGGTGGCTTTATGGAGAGACGAAGCGATTGAATCATCAAGGTGCTAATCTCATCAAGGGAGTATTCCATTATGGGGTTATAGTTGAATGGGCTAGCAGATGGGGTTATTGGGGGACGTATGCACATGCTTACAAAGGTTGTATATTCTTCCTTCCCCCTTTTCCTCCTGTCAGGGAGGGATCAACCTTCCTCTGTCACAAGTCATGATGTTCTGCGTCTCCACAGGTCTAAAATTAATAGAGCCACCCGACCATGGACTGAAACCTTTGTAACTGTGAATAAAAACAAATTTCCTTTCCTTTCGTTCTTTTTTTGCTCAGATACCATGTCACAGAAGTAGAAAGTTAACTTACATAGCCTTGTTCCACAAGAGTGAACGTGGAGGAGATTGACCTGGAGGCCCAGTATCTCTGTGGATTCAAACTGCAGGATCATAAGGGTTTAGGTGAACTCTAGGTGTGTTGTGTGGGTGCCGCATGACATTGGTTTAATTTGAAAAAATACGACAGAAAGACAGTGTGATCACATGGATGGTGTCAAGAGCATGCGTAGCCATGTTTCAAAGCCCTGATAGAAAGGAGGGTAGTGGGGTGGTTACAGGGATGGGGAGGTTGGAAGATTAATTAATGACTTGAGGAGAACTGCGAGGAGGTAAACTCAAATACGACAACATTTAATTTTAAGAAGAGTTGACTGGGGAATAATTGATACTGTGAGGAAGGTTAGGTCTCCATACACAGACACTTGAGACACTATGCTGAGAAAACACGGGGAGACAGGCTCACCAACACGACTGTATATAGACATCATCTGGGTAGTGCTTAAAATACTGATATCTCAATTCTTCCCAGGAGACTCTCAAATATAAATTTTTTGATTTTTTTTAATTTATTTATTTCTTAAAGATTTCTGCCTCCTCCCCGCCACCGCCTCCCATTTCCCTCCCCCTCCCCCGATCAAGTCCCTCTCCCTCATCAGCTCA
>NC_022023.1:23073085-23092343 GCF_000317375.1 Microtus ochrogaster
ATGCCTATATGTTTGTCTTTGGATTCACCTTCTTATTTAGCTTCTCTAGGATCACGAATTATAGGCTCAATGTCCTTTATTTATGGCTAGAAACCAAATCTGGATGTTGGAAATTTTTGTTCTGTTTTTGTTATGGAGACAGGGTAGCTCATGTTGGTGGCAAACTCTAGAACTTCCTGCTTTAACCTTCCATGTTTTCATAGTCCAAGAGTGTGCACCCTGCTCCTAGCCTGGGGATATGGATTTTTACTCTTCTCTGTCTGTATTCCTTCAGAGAGAAGTCTAGATTATAAGTTTGGTCCCCTATGGAAGAGACACATGCAATGAAACTTCACATACCAAGTGTCAAACTTTTGGCTGGTGCATTTCACCCTGTTCTCTTGTGTAATACTCACTGCTGCTGTCTGGTTCTTCAGGGGTAAGTGATAACTAATGTGAGCCTGGGGGCAGGACCGAAGTGGAATGCATGAAAGTACTTCTAGTCGCAATCCTTTATTTATGTATTTTTTTAGTTAGGTTTTCTCTATGTATCCCTGGCTGTCCTGGAACTTGCTTTGTAGACCAGGCTGACTTTGAACTCACAGAGACCCACCTGCCTCTGCCTCCGCATGCTGCAATTAAAGGCATGGACTATTACACCTGACTCCAATCACTATTTTTAAGGATATATAAACCTAAAGGCAACAGTTTGAAGGATGGAGAGATGGAGCAGCAGTTAAGAGCATTTGCTGCTCTTGTAAAGGAATGGAGTTTAGTTCCCAGTGCCCATATCTGGTAGCTTACAATTGCCTGTAAATCCAGCTCCAGAGAATCCTATGCTCTCCTATGACCTCCACAGAAGGCAGCACATATTAACTCACACACACACATTAATTAAAGTAAAAATATGATATTTATTTTTGCTTGGATGTGGTGATAAATGTGGGGAATCACTGAATAGAAATCAGCCTGGGCTATACTATAGCTGTATACTATAACTGTGCACTATAGCTGTGTACTATAGTTGTGTACTATAGTTGTGTACTGTAACTGTACAGTACAGCTGTGTACTATAGCTAAACCAACTCCAAAAAATATTGGATGACAGCATCTCTTATGTTTGGAATTTACTAAAACCTCATGCTAACTCTCCAAAAACAAGATTATAAATTTAATATCACATAATAAATAGATGTGACCAGTTCTTTTTTTTTTTTCCTTTCTCCTCTTTGGAAATTTTACTTCTCACTGAGAACCTAGCTGCTTTAGTTTATATATAATTTTAACCAATCTGGTTCTCGGGAACGTTACTAGATTGTTCTAGTTGCTGCTGCTGCAATTTTAGGGTAGAGCTGTGTATGGAAAGGCCTCGTGAGGTGAGGGGAGGGTCAACAGAAGCTAGTAAGCTAAGAAGGAAGAGAAGGACAGGAGAAGGGGATTTTTTGAGTATTTATTAAACACCAGGCACCATGAGAGGTGCTCTGTATGCCTCCTCATATGACATGCAGTAGGCCTATTTTCAGGCTGACATCTGAGCCCATTCTGTGGAGAAGCGGAGCCCTGCTTTTCCAGAAAGAACTCTGACCCACTTTGCTTCCTTCGCCTGAAAACCAGGTAGCCTTTCAGCGTGCACTGACATGGTGAAGCGGACAGACAAATGCCAGATGTTTGTGCCAAAGTCTCATGGGAGAGACACTAGCAGAAGTTTGACTATGGTACACCCAGAGACGTGTTCTAACCGAACCCCACTTCTGGGCCCATTGTGGCTTAACTTCTCAGTTGATTTCACTTTTCTTTCCCAGTTTCCCATACTTTCTTGAACTCCACGAGTTACCAGGCATCGTTGTAAACATTGATTTCTAATTAATTTAGCCTGCATCGCCTTCTCTGTCTTTCAGTTGAGACATGACTCGTGCAAACATCTCTGCCAGCTCAGAGAGGCCTATTTACCCGTTTGCATCTCTATGGGCAGGAAAAGGACACACAGAGATTGAGGTTTTTTTTTTTTTTTTTTTTTTTTTGACAGAGACTGCACAGCTAGAGGGGTGGCAGAGTCGAGATCCAGGAGAGGTGTTTACTGCAGGGTGTTTTGAAAGGAGAAACAGGTTAAGGATGGCAAAAGTCCCGGGTGAATGTCCTGATACCACTTATTGATAGGAAATAAACCTGAGTTGAACCAGCAGGACGTAAGACCCATATGGTGGAAGGAAAGAACGGACCGGCACAAGGGGTCCTCTGACCTGCATGCGTACCCTGGGACACACCGGTGCCCCTCCCCAGTAAATAAGTACATGCAAGGAAAATAAAGTACAAAGAGGTCTGTAAAAAAACCACATTCAAAGGTCAATTCTTTGAAACCCAGAAGGCAAATTCTTAAGCTATCTGAAAACCAGACCAACTAGACTGGAGTAAGTGCAAAAACTTCACCAAATAAAGAAGAGATGAGGAGTTCCTAAACACCCAGATGTCTTAGACACCTGGAGCCCCTTGCCAGCTGGTCTCCATTTGTACTGGTCTTGGGGTTTTCAGGCCATGTCCTGGCAACGAGGTGCCAACCCTTGCTCGTGGCGATGTGCGTAGTCTTGTCACTGAGCACACCTGCTCTGGCTTGGCCCGGGGAAGCAGCGCACGTCACGTTCCCCAAACCCTCAGGTGGTGATTTGGTGATTATGACCGATTATACAAGATGTCATAGTCGCTAATCATATCATTTGTGTACCTGCAATGGTGGTGACAAGGGTTTGACAAAAAGATCACAGCTGTCTAAGAAGAAGAAACCAGATAAAGCAGACAGTGTCACTGGTAGGTCATAGGCCAGACTGCAATTTTGCTGACTCTTTCACTGGGCTTGAACCTACCCACTCTCCCTCTTCAAAATCTCAGATCCTTAATACAGGAGGCCGTCAGGTGTAATCCATGAAACAATAAGCTTTCAGGCTCACTCTATCTATCTATCTATCTATCTATCTATCTATCTATCTATCTATCTATCTATCTATCTATCTACCTACCTACCTACCTACCTACCTACCTACCTACCTACCTACCTACCTACCTACCTATCTATCTATCTATCTATCTATCTATCTATCTATCTATCTATCTATCTATCTATCTATCATCTATCCATCTATCATCTATCTACCAACCTATCATTTATCTGTATATCATCAATATTTCATCTATTTAGTTTCCATACATCTTTTTGTTTGTCTGCCTACTTATCTGTCTGTCTGTCTTAGGGGGGTCCTTGTCCTCTCTCTGTGAAGTGCATATCATCACTTAATAAATTTGGAACTCATCATGGATAGCACTGGGCCAGCTCTTGCAAATCAAAGAGAAGCACCACGCACCCTCACTGACCTACTCTGAAGCGGCTCTAAGCTTCTGATGCTACCTCCCGATTCTGCCACTCCGTGTTTAATCTGCCTTCAAAGGGAGAGGCAACTGTCTTGAATTAAACGCCAGGCAGTTCTTGAAGTCATGTGTGATGAAAGTGATTAAATAATTAATTCATACAAAGGTGATTTCTCAGTCAGGTTGGGGGTTAGAATGGAAAGAAAAAAAAAAGGTCTTGATTCAAAGCAGCCATCCTGGGCGTGCTGTGGAAAACAATGTTTAATGTGATGTGAGCGCAGCATGCTGGAGGTGATGAACCCTCTTTTCTCGCTGCCTCTGCTGCAGGCTCTCTGACCGCTTGCTGCTCCTTGAACAGACAGAAGCTATTTTCTCTACCCCAAGGCCTTCCAACCTCCTGTTTCCTTGCTGGACAACTTCTTTCTGGCTTTTATCAGGGTCATTTCTCAGACCTGTAGTTTCTGTTCAATTGCCAGTTCCCCAGAGGCCTTTCCCAACTCTGCTCACTATGGTGTTGGAATATGGCCCCTCGGTCTTTTCTAGTGCCACTTTTCATTCTGTGTGAGCCACGTCATCACCCACCATCTTTTCACAGATTAACTCTTTACTTTTGTCATTTTTTCCCCTACCACAATGCATATAGCCCGCAGAGGATACCTTTCCTGTTTCTTACCCCTGTAGTATCCGCAGCGTCTCCCATTTACTGTTTGCTCAGGGAACAAGCGAATAGATGGGATCTCGATGCTAATTTAAGCTACTGTTTCTAAGATCCAAACTAGCTCTCACAAATGCTTTGGACAGGGCCCAAGTTTGGTATTAAGAACTCATGTAAAAATGTGGGATGATGTTGTGGCATATGCTTGTAATCTCAGTACTGGTGATGTGGAGACAGCTGGCACCGTTGAGCCTAGCAAAAAATCAGTGAGCTCCAGGCCAGTGAGAGACTCTCCAAACACAAGATGGGTGGTACCGTGTTGTCCTCTGTCCTCCATATGCATGGGTGTTCACGCATTTGTACATATATCAACATGTGCACACAGGCAACCCTGCTCCCGCCCCCCCCCTCTCTCTCTCACACACACACACACACACACACATACACACACATTATCCCCTAAAGAAATGTTTCAGACAATGAAAGGTACTGTGCATTCTTCCATAAACCATACACGGAGGAAGATATAATATTCAGATGTAAATGCTCACTGAACTCTTGACAGTGGGGCTGATCTATTGGGAGCTCATCAAGGCCAGCTGGATTGTGACTGAAAAAGCAGGGGATAAACCCGGACTCTCTGAATATGGCGGACAATGAGGGTTGCTGAGAAGCCAAGGACAATGGCACTGGGTTTTGATCCTACTTCTTGTTCTGGCTTTGTGGGGGCCTAGCCAGTTTGGATGTTCACCTTCCTAGACCAGGATGGAGGGGGGAGGACTTTGGACTTTCCACAGGGCAGGGAACCCTGATGGCTCTTCAGACTTGAGAGGGAGGGGGAGAGGAGTGGGGGGAGGGCGGGAGGAGTGGGAGGCTGGGAGGAGGCGGAATATTTTTTTTCTCAATAAAAAAAAAAAGCTTCCAAAAAAAAAAAAGAAAGAAATAGAACAAAGATCGCAGCCGCCAAAATGAAGTTCAATCCCTTTGTGACTTCTGACCGGAGCAAGAACCACAAACGGCATTTCAATGCACCTTCTCACATTCGGAGGAAGATCATGTCTTCCCCCCTTTCCAAAGAGCTGAGACAGAAGTACAGTGTTTGCTCAATGCCCATTCGAAAGGATGACGAAGTTCAGGTTGTCCGGGGACACTACAAAGGCCAGCAGATTGGCAAAGTGGTCCAAGTGTACAGGAAGAAATACGTCATCTACATTGAATGGGTGCAGCGGGAAAAAGCTAATGGCACAACTGTCCACGTGGGCATCCACCCCAGCAAGGTGGTGATCACCAGGCTAAAGCTGGACAAAGACCGAAAGAAGATCCTGGAAAGGAAAGCCAAGTCTCGACAAGTAGGAAAGGAGAAGGGCAAATACAAGGAAGAAACGATTGAGAAGATGCAAGGGTAGGGGCGTCTCATACAGTTTTCATTGAAGACTGCTTGAGTAAAAAAAAAAAGAAATAGAACAAAGCCGGGCGGTGGTGGTGCACACCTTTTATCCCAGCACTGGGGAGGCAGAGGCAGGCAGATCTCTGTGAATTCAAGGCCAGCCTGGTCTACAAGAGCTAGTTCCAGGACAGGAACCAAAAAGAAAAAAGCTACGGAGAATCCCTGTCTCGAAAAATCCACAAAAAAAAAAAAGAGAAAAAAAATAGAACAAAATTTAAGGATACATTGCTGTTTGCATTGCTTTGAACAATCCCACTGCCAAATACCTTTTGAGAGCTGGGTTACCTCTGTATGAAAAGCACCCAAGCAGGAACCATCAGCTGTGTGTTTCTTTGGAGATGACTGATTCAATGGCTGGTTACCCGAGGGGGACAGATCTTGAGGCAGTACAGTGAATGAAAGGGTCACATGACCCGACAGAGCCCAGATCACACAGGAGGCTGGCTGTGTCAAGCTGTGTGGACACACTGGACACCAGGGTTCGACAGCTCTTAGCCTTTGCTTGTTGAAAGTGCCAACTGTGCAAATGGACTTGGTGGTGGTGATTGTTCTGAATGCCTCTTGCCTAATCTCAGCCATCTTTAGGCGATTTGTTAGATTTTCCTTTTCAGGCACTCAGTCTGGAATAATAAGAATCAGTCTCCAAGTTCTCTTAAATCAGATTCTTTATTGGGCCAGTCTGAGTCATGGATATAGCAATCACTCCTTCCTTTTGTAATGAAGCCATCTATGGTTGTTTGAAAAAGTAGCTCCCAAAGGGAGTGGCCCTCTTAGGAGATGAGGCTTTGCTAAAGTGGTGTGGCTTTGTTGGAGGAAGTGTCACTGTCGGGGCAGGCTTTGAAGTCTCCTATGCTCAAGATACAGCCCAGTGTCTCAGACCACTTCCTGCCGCCTGTGAGTCAAGATGTGGGAATCTCAGTTCCCTCTCCGGTACCATGTCTGCCTGCATGCCACCAAGTCACACCATCATGATAACAGACTAAAATGCAAAAAATGAAATCTGTCCAATTAAATGTTTTCCTTTTTAAGAGTTGCTGTGGTCATGTGTCTCTTCATAGCCATTGAAACTTGAACTAAACACACTATCCATGTGATATTATATGTTATTTCTATTTCTTTTAGGTTATCTTCTATGTATTGGAGATCAAATTTAAGGCCTTGACTATATTAAGCATGTGGTGTGTCAGTGAACCAAACTGATATTCTATTTGTGACATCAAGCAGTAAGACAAATTAAGAAAAAAAAAAAAACAAACTTGTATGTCATAGGAACTGCTTAAGTAAAGAAATGTGCCTGTAGCAAAAAGGAAATACAGGGCAGTGTAATATTTCAGAGCCAGTTGTCAAAAGAGGGTGGGCTTGAGAGCAAGCCACTTTGAGCGAAGCAGGGAGATGGAGTGTATGGGAGCTGCAGACCACATGCAAAACCCAGCAAGATATTGTCCTGGCAGTCCTTGTCATGGGGGATTTCAGACGGAGGAGACTGGGACCAGAAGGAAGACAAGCCTGATTATTGCCACGCCAGGCAAAGGTTGAGCTGTAACTCAAGTTTAATTTAATGTTTTATGTGTGTGAGTATTATGTTTGCATGTCTGTGCACCATGTGTCTAACCGGTGCATGAAGAGGACAGAAGAGGGATTCCCTGGACCTGGAGTTACAGACAGTGATAAAGTGGTCGTGTGGGTGCTTGGAACTGAACTGTGGTCCCCTGGAAAAGCAGGCGGTACTCTTAACCTCTGAGCCACCTCTCCCCCCCAGGACCGTCATTCTTATGAGAGTCCTAGCATTTTGAGCCATGGTGAGGAAAAACCTGGTACTGAGTTGGAGCCCTGGCTATCAGGAAGATGTGGAGCGAGGCAGAATTCTCTAGCTGAAATGCAGACTACGGAGTGTAAGGCCTAGCCACATAGCACCGTAACTATCATGGCCTGAGTGTGGATGTATGAACTGGTTGGCTCCTCTGTGGACTCTCTGCCACTGGGCAGTGGAACTCTTTTGGTAGCTCTAGGTCTCAGAACCCTTTGCAGACAAAGTAATGCTAGCAGATATGTAGAGACAATGTGTTAATCACGATAGCTGTTTAAGAATCTACAGGTGACTATTGCCTATGGTAACTTAAAATGTTTACTAAATATTTATGGTTTTTAAATGTAACATGGCATCCTAATTAAATAATTGTACCTAGATGTTTTGTCTTAGTTATAACTACAAATACAATTAAGAGTCTTTAAGAGAGTAATTAAGACATTCAGAACTGGAGGATAGACTTTGTCTGAAAGTCTTCTGTCCTCAGGAGCATCTCAGATGGAAACAGTGTGGTTAGAAAGGCCCAGAAATCGTATGAATGTTATGAAATATAGAGATATAATTGCTGTCAATGTAAGTAATGTGGCTTCGCTGAGTAAAATAAGATGATTGCTTAGGGTTTTCCAAAACCCCCGAAAATTGCTTCTATACCACATGTGGTATAAATAAAATGTAAGTCAAAGGAATGAGGAAAGATAAACATATAATTAAAAGCAGCTCAGTGTGTACTCTGGCTCGTTCATTTCGATGATGGCATCTGTAGTTTATGGCGCCGTTATAGACCGGCAATATATCGGAGCTGACTACATGCCATAAAACACATCAATGCAACTCGGCCCCCAATTATTATACACAAACAATAAATCCACCCCGTTAACAGGATAAATATGATAACCCTTGATAATTTTAGAGAGTGCCAGAACGGGATCCCCGAGCGCATAGTTTTGTGTTCGGAAGGAGCAAAGATCACTTTGGCTTGCCGTACCTCTCCGACTTAGCTTCAGTTCCTCCTCTATCTGTAGCTTGAATTAAAAGACAGATTGTGGCCTTGAAAGCATCCATGCTAATGATTGTTTGTGAGTCTAATAAAAGACTCAAGCTCAGACATTTATTTGTTTAATGCGCCATTCCTACGTTGAAGGTCAGTTTTAGTTGACGTAATAGAATAAGCCCAAGCCAAGGTTCTTTTACCTTTACAATTGCTTACGGAGCGATCTTTGGTATTCTATCCTTAGCCTTGAATCTTGCCCAATATCCTGTAAGAAAAATAACAAGTGCCTGCTGCAATCCAGTGTGGGACTCATCGTGGCTTTGAGGTTTTCTCTAGGAGACAGTTATTCAAACAGATGGAAGACCTCTTCACACACTGCCAGATGAAATAATCTAATAAGTGGTGTGTGGGTATGGATAGAGGGCTAGTTTCTTACCAACTATCGTCTAGCTCTGTCTGTTAAGAAACAGATCTAAGAAAATGACCATTATGGATAGCATCAGAGGGAAGTGCGTCTAAGTGTACGGGTGGGTTGTCATAAAAACTCATTTTTTTATGCTATTGACATAAACAAAATATACAGGAGCCATATGGGGGTGTACACTGTCACTGTGAGTCACACTGTGTCCAGTGGTGGGCAGTAGATATGCATGTACACTCTATCAAAGGTTTGTCTTCTTAAGTCTATTGTATTATTGGGGCAATTTACAATTCCTCATGGCTGAAAAAGCCTCCTGCAGGAAGTCTATGTGTTATGTATGCCTGGGGTGCATGCATATGCTGGTATATAATTTGTTTCTTTGAAAGCATTTTAATAAAATCTTTGAAGTATAATTTATATATTTCCTTACAACAAATGCAACATTTTGAGGCGCTAACTTGATGCGTTGTGGCAAAGCTTGCGTTCGCGTGGCCGCCAGGAGAAAACTGGGACTTAGCGCATCCCCATCCCCTCAGGCGCCAGCGTCATCATCGGTCTCCTTGGCATTTAGACAGTGACGATCCCTGGTGCGTTTCTAAAATATTATGTTTTATTTGTAGCGCATATATTTAAGGCATGTAACATGGTCTTTTGACGTTTGTGTGCATAGTTAAGTGAATACTATGGTTGAGGCAGTTCATTTATCCATAACATCATATAGTTACTTGTCTTGTTGGGTTTTTTTTTTTTTTTTTTTTTTTTTTTTTTGGAGGGAGGTGGTAAGGAAGCACTAAAATCTATCCTTGGCAAATTCCCGGTGTACAGTATGGTATTACAGTTTCTAGTTTGCTTATTAGAGCTATAGACCTGTCAGCAGTCATAACAGCAGATTTGTGCCCTTTGACCTACCTCTTTTGCCACTCTCTTCAGTAAACATCTAATAGTGTGTGTGTGTGTGTGTGTGTGTGTGTGTGTGTGTGTGCGCGTGCGCACATGTCCACATGCACAGATCACTGTAAGACACTGGGTCTCTTCATCTCCTGCTCTCCCTCTTATTATCTTGAGCTAGAGTCTCTACTTCCTTCAGCCTGGTAGACCAGCAAGCTCTTGTGATCCTCCTGCATCTGACCTTCAGTGCTCAAGGTATAGGCAGAGCCAGTCAAGCCTGGCTAATTCTGGGTGCTGTGGAATTGAACCTGAGTCCTCATGATTGAAGAGCAGTTCTCCCAACTCCTCTTCTACCTGTATTTTCCTTGAGATGGTGTCTCATTCTTTAGCTCTGGCTGCCCCCCTGGAACTCACCATGTAGAACCAGCCTGGCATCACCCTCACAGAGATCCACCTGCCTCTGCCTCCAGAGGGCTGGGATTAAAGGTGTATACCATCACACCCGACTTCCTAGTCTACTCTTTATTTCTATATATTCGACCTTGAAAAAGATATCACACATAAGAGATATTATGCAATGTTTTAATTTCTGAATCTTAGTTATACAAGCAAAAAATTTCCTCAGTGGTTTCAAAAGGCAGGGTTTCCTTAATAGAGCTTCTTATGGAGTCACCTGGCAAGGGACACAGTTGTTTCCATTTCCTTGTTTTGAGAATAGTGTTGCAGCGAAGGAGTGGCACAGAGGTCAGTCTGTACCGCAGTCCTTCTCCTTGGGAAACACAAGCATAGTACTGTCTGGTCGTATGGTTGTTTAACCCATATTTGTTTTTGAGGGACCTCCATCCTGTTTTCCACTATGGGTGCACACTCTTCGTCCATTCCTTCCCCAGCCCTTCTGATCCTACTGCTACAGCTGTTGCCTCATGTGGCTTTTCTTTGCATTTTTTCCTGCTGGTTAGACAAGTTTCTTTCACTCTCATTTTTTCCTTTAATAATTTCTTATAAATGGAATGAAATAGAGTTATTGCTGGCTCATGAGATTAGTATTTGCGCAAGTTACGGAAACCGCCACGGCAATCTTCAGGGACAGTATTGTCTTATGTATCACCAGCTGCAGTCAGCATTTCCTGGCTTTTCACCTTCTTGCTAACACATGCCCTCGTCAGCATTTTAAATTATCCTCATCTAATTGCACGGTATTGTGATTTTTGACACACATTTCCCCGTGACTTATGATGTTTGATATCTTTTCACGGGTTTGTTGCACACAGGTCTCCCGCTACATTTTGAATATAGTTTAAATTGTATGGTAAAGACCCTACCTCCATTTGGCATAAGTTCTATGCTCAAATAGAGCTTGTAAATATTTTCCTGTAGGAAAATATTGACTCAATTATTTTTAATATTTTATTTTTCACTTACTTATTCTTTTGAAGAGCATTTAAACATTTTCACAGCATATCTAATTTGGTATTTAAAAATAGCTTCTGGCTCTATCTTACTTCTTTATTTAGTTTTAATTGAATCTATATTAATTAGTTTTTGTCAATAAAAGCAATGATTCATATTTTAAATATGGCTGTTAAGTTGTTACAGTATCACTTGTTGAGATTATCTTTTAAAAATCTTTTCATTATTAATATTGTCATTGTTATTGTGTGTGTGTGTTCATGTAGCTCAGACATGTATGGTTCATTCTGCATTGTTGTTGAGTCTACATGTAATTCAGTACATGTAGAGTTCAGTGTATGAGTGCCTCAGTATACAAAAGGTTCAATACATACGTATGTTAGTATGTATATTGTGTAGTACATGTGTAGTTTAGTATATTTGCGTGTCAGTACATATGTGGTTTAGTAATGTGCAGTTTACTACATAGAATTTCGGATGTGTGTGCTTTAGTAGTGCTTTAGTGGCCCCTCAGTCTGCCCGAGCCACACAACTGTCACCCACATTCAGAGGGACTAGTTTGGACCTATGCTGGTTCCTTCCCTGTCTATCTGGAGCTGGTGAGCTCCCATTAGCTCAGGCACACTGTTTCAGTGGGAGTCAAGGAGATGATAGTCTTAAACCCCAGTCTCAGATCAGAATAATGTGCACTGTGTGGCATCTGCTTGTGATCAAATTGCTTTCCAGTCTGTCACAGTCATTTTTCCCTCATAGAACTTTATGTTTAGCTGACTCCTGCTTCCTTCTTTTTACCTTCCCAGTCAGCGACTTCCTCCACAGCCTCCGTATTGGTTCCCACCAGGTCTTCTCAGCGTACACTCTTACTTCTGCAGTGGTTTCAGAGGAGTAGGAAGCAGGCTTTAACGGGGCAGCTCAGGGAGCAGGCATCAGAGCAGATAAGATCTAGGCTCACATTCCTGCTCGGCCCTCCACGGCTGCATATTTGAGTTGAATTCTTCCTGCTGTCTGCCTCTCAGATTCTTCATCTAAAAATGGAGATGTTACTAGCCTCCCAGGCTTGTTTCAAGGATTGATTGAAGTGATAAACACAGAACACTTAAGCTGGTGACTGCCGTAGGATTAGCGTTTCATAATTCTTTGTTCTGCGCCGGAGATTAAACCCAGAGCCTCATGCAGGCTGGGTAAGCGCTCTACCATCAGGTCTCGGAGCTACCTCCTCGGTTCTCTTTTGCAAAAATGTATTTTATTCATTCTTTGAGAATCTCACAGTGTGTGTTTTGATCATCTTCATGTCACACTTTTCTCAGATCCAATCCTATCTTGCCACTCACTCCTAACTTTGTTTTCTCATTCTTTTTGAAAAACAGCTCACTAAATCAAGTTTGTGCTGCCTCCATAGTCCGTAGTGGGAGGCTAGCCACGGGGGCTTGGTTGATTTACCAGAGGCCCAAACCTTCAGGAGACCTGACTTTTCCTATCAACTGTTAATAAACACTTCTCAGCCAGGGATGAAGACTTATGCTAGAATGTTGCCTGGGTTGATTTTATACAGGACGACGAAGCTGCGATGAGAGTTCTTGAGGGCAGCGGTCCAGTCATGCTGAGAAGATGCTGTTCCATTCTGTTCCTCTCTGACCTCTGGCTCACACAATCTTTCTTCCCTCTCATTCACAGTAATCCTTTTAGGAATGTGTGTGTGTGTGTGTGTGTGTGTGTGTGTGTGAGAGAGAGAGAGAGAGAGAGAGAGAGAGAGAGAGAGAGAGAGAGAGAAGTCTCATTTGTGGCTGAGCACCCTATTGGCATGCTTTAAAAAATCATCATTGTATTTATGTGTATGTGAATTTGCCTGTATTATTGACCACTTGTGTGCAGAAGCATGTGGGGGCCAGAAGAGGATATCAGGTACCATGGAATTGGAGTTACTGGTCATTGTGAGCTCCCGGATGGGGGCTGGGAATTGAAGCCGAGTCCTCTGTGGGAATAGAGGGGCTCTCAGCTGCTTGGTGTCTTTCTAGTCCTTCACTTCTACTTAATTCTGGCACTTTGGTGTGGCATGAGTTTGCATGTGAAGCGCCATCCACTGCAGCAACAACAACAAACAAAATCCCCAAACTCTTCTCTGATGAGGATGGAGAGCAGCTTTAATCCATGGTCATGGAGCTATAATGGTAGAGGGCTGTTTGATACTATGTCAGATTAGCAAAATAGCAGTGGTAGCTTCACCTTTGAGGCCTGAAACAGACTCTACAGCCAAGGGCTCTTGCAAGATTTACAGCACTGTGTATAGTTTCCCTGTGTGGAGTTGGCCTTAAATGTAATGGGAAAGTGGTCAGATATCCCTAAAACCTTGATGCTATTATGGTGCCCATGGGCATATTGTTGCCTAGACTGGGTAAGACTGTTGGTGACCTTTTTTTTAGATTGGGCTTGAATTCATTCTGTAGTTATAACTGATACTGAACTTGTGACATTTTTTTCTCATTTTCCTAAGTATTAGGAATGATAGATCTATACCACTGGGTATTGCTCAATGATCATTATTCACTCTAAACTTAAAATAATTTTAGTGGCCTCAAAATACGAGTAGATAATGGTATCACACATAGGCTGACCTACCACGTAAGAGACTGGTGTGTGTCCTGCTGCCCCAACAAGGCACTTCCACATTCCCTTTGGAAATCCGCACTCATGTACATACACAGTACAGGAAATGTAACAAAGATGTAGACTTAAGGCCACTAGAGAGGGACACAAGTAGGGAGACTCAGGATGAATGACCATTGGTACAGTCCCCCGGCTTTCTCCCGATGCCGTTCTGGCCCCTGAGCATCCTCACATGCTCCCTGCAGGTCTGGAGAGGATTGAGGAGTAGAAAACAGAACCAAAGGGCTGTGTGAGCCAGCCTGGGCTCTGAGACTCTTTCAGCAAGACCTTGCTGTTTTATGGGCTCCTGTCTGCTGTGAATGACATGCACAGTGGTTTAGGTAGACTTGAAAAACATGAACAGTAAGCTCCGAGAGAAGAAGGCTGGAAATGGTCACGATGAATCATAATATGATTTTTTTTCTTTTTTTCTTCCCATACAAACTGTACAACATCACATCAGATAAAATGCAGAAGCAGATATGAGACTCCAGCTGGATTTTATTAAGCCGAACATTCAATGAATTTGTAAAAACATAACACAGCCCCACTCTTCTTCTCATTATCTTTTTTCCTTTGGAAAATATTATTTTTATAAGCATGTGTCATTTATGCTAACTTATAAACTAATACATTGATATTTTAAACACTTCTGAATTTGTTATTTTTATTTCTAATTGTGTGTGCACATGTACACACACACATACACACTCACACATTCACATAAGTGCAGTTGCTTGCAGAGACCAGAGCATTGGATGGCTTAGAGATGGAGTTATAGGTAGTCGGGAACAACCCAACATGGGTGTGGGACTTGAACTCAGGTCCTCTGGATGATCAGCAAGAGCTCTTAAGCTCTGGGCCATCTCTCTATCCCTCAACTTCAGTGTCTAATACTATTAACACAGGCGGATAGAACCACATAAACAAAAACTCTAAGTGTTGAATATCTTTTCTGTTTTTTTGGACTGTGAAGGAATCATAAGTCTAGAGAATGCAGATGTGGACTTCAGGATTGTCCCCAAGGAAGGCTTGGGTGTTGGGCATAAAGACTGTATTTGAGAAGGGGAACACAGGGCAATAATTGTAAACTGTGAACAATACAGCAGAGCAGATTGTCTGAAGTGATATCTGTTCCCAGTGTATATAGGTTTTTTTTTAAAGATTTATTTATTATGTATACAACATCCTGCCTCCATGTATGCCCGCACGCCAGATCTCATTACAGATGGTTGTGAGCCACCATGCGGTTGCTGGGAATTGAACTCAGGACCTCTGGAAGAGCAGCCAGTGCTCTTAACCACTGAGCCATCTCTCCAGCCCCCCTTTTTTTTAGTTTTTTGAGACGGGGTTTCTCTGTAGCTTTGGAATCTGTCCTGGCACTAGCTCTTGTAGACCAGGCTGGCCTCGAACTCACAGAGCCAGTGTATATAGTTTTGTATTAAGTTTGGAACTCTCTTATTCAGACAAAAGGGGGAGGAGATGGGGAACCCCCTTTAGCCAATGACCTTTAAGAGACTGGACCAGGTTAGGGTGTGACCTTTTGGGTACCCACAGAAAAAAAACTGCCAGGCAGCCCAGGGCTTTCTCTCTCTTCTGGTTCCTGTGTTACACATCTGAGGTTGGACTTCTCATTCCTGTCCTGTGAGTTTGCCCCTTAGAATAAAGAATTACAGCTGGAATCTTTTGGAGCTAGCTTGGGATTCTTTGACTTGTGTCCTCACCACCCCCTTTCCAGTCATACTCAACCTCCCTGATGCTGCAACCCTTTAATACAGTTCCTCACGTTGTGGTGATTCCCAACCATAATTTTTTTCCATTGCTACTTCATAGCCAAAATTTTGCTATTGCTATGAATTGTAATGCAAAAATCTGTGTTTTCCTATGGTCCCAGGCAACTGTTGTGAAAGGGAGGTTCAACCTTCCAAACGGGTCAGGACCCACAGGTTGAGAACCAGGTCTGGAGACTTCTTCCAATATTCTGCCACAGTTACTATGATAATTGCAGGCAACTGCCATTCATAAGCTTGCCTCCAGAGAATGGGATAGAGCGTCACATGTTTGATCTTTCTCTAGAATAACACCCATAGGCTGTTTCACATTATATGAAAGTTATTATTATTATGTTGTTGTTATCGTAAGACACAGTCTTTCTACCATTGCTCATGGTGGCCTTGAATTCCTAACCTCAAGAAATGTCCTTCCCTCAGCCTCCCAAGCAGGTGGAACTGTGGATTTACACAACACTACATTAGGCAATTTTTTTCTTTGTAGCATTACATGTGGAAGACATTGTTGGTGGGCAATCAGTCACCACCTCACCCTCTGTAACACCAAATCCTTACTTTCCAGGACTTTTTATTTATTTTTTTTTATTTTTATAGGGGCTGCTCTTAGAAACCTCAAGGTTTGCTGTTTTCTTGGGCCTGATGGTCCAGGCACATAATCTCAGCTGCTTGGGGTATGAGGCAGGAGGACCACACACTCAAAGACAGTGTGAGCAAGTCAGTGAGAGCCTGTCTCAAAAAAAAAAAAGTTAAAAAGAGGGCCAGAGATAGAGCTCGGAGGTAGAGCATTTGCCCAGTGTGCTTGAGGCCCCAGGTTCAATGACAAGCACTGCCAAAAAAGATTTTCTGTCTTTTCTTCTTTGGCAGAGACAGAGGGTAGGAAATGGCAGAAGGAGAGAAGGGTGTGTTGCATAACTCTTGAGAAAGAATTTTCTTGTATTAGTCAGTGTCCCAGCAGGAAACAGATGGCTCACTCTAACAGGGTAATTAGGGGAGAATTTAATAAAACGACTATTTACAAAGGTCTGGGTGGGGTTATGGGAGGCCTACAAAGGATGGTGAGGGACTCACTGTGGTGCTACAGCTTGTGGGGAGTCTCTTTCATGCTAGGACTGAGAGGGGGAGTTGGATTGGGTTCCAGAGCCAGGAGAAGCCAGGCTGAGCTGCTGGAGGCACTGTGTGGCCTTCCTGATGGATGTGATCCAGCAAGGCCGTCGGAAAACAGGGAACCAAGGGAGTCAGCCTCCATCCAGGAAGATGGAGAGACATTGAAAGAGTAAAAGGAAAATTTGTGAAATTGATGGAGAGAGGGAGAGAGAGAGAGAGAGAGAGAGAGAGAGAGAGAGAGAGAGAGAGAGAGAGAGGGAAAGAGAGGGAAGAAGTGAGTAGGGGAGAAAAGAAGGAGGAAAGTGAGAAAAAGAGAGAAGGGGGAGAGAAAGGCAGGAAAAGAGCTACAGGGAGAGAGAGAGAGAGAGGAGAGACACAAGAATCCTCTTTCTCTTTCATCACCCTTTCGCACTTGAGATTTGAGTGGAGCTGAGAGGGTTTTGTAGGGGCCGAAGGTGGAGAGAGCATCTCCATGGTCCGCCAGGGGCTGATGGGCACCTGCTTCCATTTCCTCTGACCTCTCCCTGCGGGCAGAAGCCAGAGCTCCTATTACTTAAACTCTCTCTGTCAGGAGTCCACTTGTGGCCTAAAACATCTTAATGGAACAGTTCACGGGAAGGAAACAGAGAGCTTCTAGCTTTCCTGAGTGCGTATTGTATGCCTGAGCCTCTTCTCACAGACTGGGTTTAGTTCTTCTCAGGAGACAATCATTGCTCCCGGTTCCTTCTCTCCTCCCAGGAACCCAGAGGCAGAGTGGGTGCAGTGGGAAAGCATGCTGGCTGCTCTAACCCTCCTCCCCCACCACTCAGAATGTTCTGGTGTCTTTGTTGTCCTCATGAGGTATAGATACCCGATGTTACAATATTTATTAATTTCATTGTAATATATATTTTTTTATTTTATGTTTTATTTTATTTGTGTGCATGTGTGTTGTATATGTGTGTGGGTAAGATAGAAATCAGAGAAAACTTGCAGGAAGTGGTTCTCTCCTCCCAAGATGTGACTCCCAGGGATCAAACTCAGGTCTTTAGGCTTGGCAGCAGGTGCCTCTACCCACTGAACCATCTTGTTGGCCCTACAATTTTCGTCTTATTCCATGGTGCTCTTGAACATTCAAAGTCACCCACTGAGTTACCATCCTAACTGCTCATGTCCAGCAGGTTCCTATTGACATCACGGAGTCTATCTTGTATTTAATAGTTATTTGTTGAGCAGCGATGATGACCTGGCAATATTCTGAGCAGCCAAGAGATGAGATGCAGCTTATAGACTGCTGTCAGGTAAAAGGCACAAGAACACATGAAAACATTTATTCTGTTTGCATATATTTGTGTATGCATGTGTTCATGTCTGTCTGTCTGTCTGTCTGTCTGTCTGTCTGTCTGTCTGTGTGTTCACAGTTGCCCCTCAGGAAACAACCTCCTGTTATTCCTCAGAGATCATCCACCTTATTTTTGGCACAATGCCTGGACATCTCCAAGTAGGCCAGATTGGCTGGGCTGCTAGCCTAGAGCACCTTGCTATCTCCATCTTCTCAGCGCTGGGATTACAGGCTTATGCAATGGCACTCAGATCTTGTTCATGTGAGTCATGGCGACTCAATTTAGGTTTTTCGTATGTATGACAATCCCTTGACTGACTGACCTATCTCCCCAGCCCCAGCAAAAACCTCTCAGTAGTAAGAGGTCTAACCCCTTTGTGACACAGTGATGGATGTTGGTGGGATAGGGGTGTCTTTCAGAAATATTCCCCGAGGAACTGACACTGAGCCCAGAGCTGAGCATGCAGGAGAATGTCTGGAGCAAAGAAGGCAGAAAGAAGGTCTCAGGACTAAGCTCAGCGTGATTAACAACCAAAGCAGCCATCTATGACTAGAGCACATAGTGTTGGAGGTGGGGTTACAGAGGATTGACAAGTCAGGGGTCAAGTAGTATAGGGTCGTGAAGACCATGGATTGCATTGGGAATGTAGGAAAAGGAGGAAGATTTGGGGTTACAAAACCAGGGGTGATAGGATTTTATTTCGTAATGCACTTGTAAAGTAGTCTCTGTTGTGACCCAGTGAGAGGTGCTGACACAGGTCAGGATGTTTGCAGTGGAGATGTACAGTTATAGGTAGATTTGGGCTATGTCCTAGCAGTTGCTCATGGGGAGCAGAAGACAGAAAAATCGATGGTTCAGTAAAATTCTAGGTTTAATGCTTGACTAACACCGTGACTGTGAGTGTGGGTCCCTGAGTATCAAGATTCCTTTATAACAGAAATGACCTATATGCCTGGGCTAGATCTCTGCTAGAGATTTTTCTAATTAGAGCAGGAGTTAGAAGCTTAGAGACATTTTTCTCCCCTCCCCTATTCTGTTTTTTTCTCTCTCTTCTCCTCTCTTCTCCTCTCCTCTCCTCCCCTCCCCTCCCCTCCCCTCCCCCCTCTTTCTATCTTTTTTTGTTCACATTTTCTTTTGTAGACAAGGTCTTGATAATACAGTCTGAGCTGGCCTTGACATTGCAGTCTCTCTGTGTCAGCCTGCTAGGTGCTGGGATTGCTGCCTTGCACTGCCATGCTCAGCTAGAATTTTTTAGCATGATGAGCTTGTGAAGATGGAGGCCATCTACTTCACAGAAGAGGAGAGAGGTGTAGGGACTTTCAGAGGCACCCATTACAGAAGTGAAAGAGATCTGACCAGGACACCAAGGATGCCTTCCCCTTCACAGAAACATTCTGCATGGGTTTCTTCTTCCTTTCCTCCTCCTCCTCCTCCTCCTCCTCCT
>NC_022023.1:23092443-23096474 GCF_000317375.1 Microtus ochrogaster
TCCTCCTCCTCTCCTTCTCCTTCTCCTTCTCCTTCTCCTTCTCCTTCTCCTTCTCCTTCTCCTTCTCCTTCTCCTTCTTCTTCCAAACTTAAAGATACTTTCGCTTAAGCAAAGCTCAAGTAGGAAACTTTCGACTCACAAACAACAGGCTCTGAACCCTTAGACCCCTTACCCAACGTTACCATGCATTTCAATAGCCTTTCTAGCTTACCAGGTGAAGGAAAGTAGCCTGCTTGTGTGCATCTAGACCAGGTGAGAAAGCAGAGACATGTTGATTTCACTTGTGTCTGACCCATGGCAATTCTGCCCATGTTCCTTGTATTAGTCAGCAGGGTTCTCTAGAGTCACAGAACTTATGGGATAAATCTCTCTTCTCCTGCCCCCTCTATCTAACTATATAATTTATATTTGTTGGAATTTTTTGGAATGACTTACAGGCTAAAGTCCAATGATGGCAAGTTGTGAATGGAAATTCCAGGAATCTAGTATCTGCTCAGTCCCTCATGGCTGGGGGGTGTACCAGCTGGTCTTCTGTATGTGATGGAATCTCAAAGAAGAAGGTCCGATGTCAGTGAAAGATTGGATGTGCTGGCAAGCAGAGGGCAAGCAGGTGAAGAACAAACCTTTCCTTCTTCTATTGTCCTTATAGGCTTCCAGCAGAAGGTGTGGCCCAGATTGAAGATGTGTCTTCCAGCCTCAAGATCTGGATCAAACCTTTAGTTTTCTAAAAACATTATGGTTGTTTCTAACAAAAGAAAGAACAAATAAATCTGATTGGTTGGACTAAAAAGTTGACATTCTGTGACAGATGACAATGATGGAACACATCGGAAAAAAGCCCTAATCTTTGAATCTTGGTTGGTAGAAAAATGTAACTGTAATTTGGCATAAATGTTTGTGGGTTTTGTGCTGAAATACTTGCTGAGATGAACGTTCAGGGATGCACTCAGCTCCCAAGTCTGTACTGTGGTCCCTGATCAATCAGTTTCTGTAGTTTTGCCCTGAAATAAATCTTGCTTTTCGAAAAAAAAAAATCTGGATAAAAGGCATGTTGTCTTCTTGCCTCAAGATCCGGATCACAAGTGTGCCCCCTGTTTCTGAATTATAGTTCATTCCAGATATAGGCAAGCTGACAACCAAGAGTAGCTATCACACTCCTCAGTCTGTCTCTTGATCACACTCAGAACACCTACAAGCAGGACTTCAATTAAGCAGGGTACCTCTTTGGCAAAGAATCACTTCTTTCATGGCTACCAAGTGATTATGATGCTATTCTCTGAGGGATGGAGAGTATCAGGGTTGAGAAAGATGTTGGAAATTTTAAGGTCACTTAATCACATGATTAGAAAGCTAGTAATAAGTTTCAGAGATTGTTTGAGTGCCACCATGTACTTTAAAAAACATCCCTTTTATTCGGTGATAGCGATCAAACCAAGCCCATAATAGGCAAGTGTTCTGCCACTGAACCATATCACCAACTCTGCTTGGTACTTTCTATAGCCTCCACACGTGTGTGCGTATACCACATGCACACATTTCACTCACACACATGTACGCGTGCAAAGAAAACCAGAAAAGTAGTATTAGTTTCGACATGATGTAGAGACAGGCAAAAGTGAAGGAAGTGTTAAATTACGGGGTGGCAAAAGGTTACCTACATATTTTATTCCCCATCTCTGCACCCAATTATACTGGGGGCCAGGAATGGAAGACAATCTTTCTGTTTTGTGGAAATATTGAATTTTGCCTTTAAAAATTAGCGCAGTGCCTATTTATGATATAAAATATCATTCAGAGAGGTGAATATTATTCTCCTCAGTTCAAGGAATAAATTAAGACAGATGGGCCATTCACTTACTTCTACTTCATAGCAAGATAATGTATTGATTTTCTTCCCTTTCTTCCCTTTTAAATCTAAAGAAAAACTTCAAATAAAATCTAATTACATCACTCACTTTCTGAACTCTTCTGGAAATTACAGAGCTATCAATATTAAGTACACTTTATACCAATTTGGAAATCTATTTTTCCCAGACATACACCCAACGCCACTCTGATTTTTGTGTAATTGAGCTCTAAAAGGTGGCGTGATGTGGATTTTCTCATTAACTTATGCTGAGTTAGTTGGGATTTTAAATGTGAAATGGAAATTGGACCAGTTCTTAAAGGCGAAGCTATCCACAAAGGAAAATGAAAAGAAAGGCTAAAGGCAGGCAGTTCTGCCCAACCAGACCAGCTCCAAGGGTGTAGCGTTTCAGATAAATTGGGAGCGTTTGAAGAAGTTTCAACCTTCCCCCCACATAGTGATTCCCCAACCTGTAGGAAAATTTATTTTGTAACAATCGTTGAAAAAAACAAAACAAAATCAACAGCTTTAATACTGACTGTACAGCAAGGACCCAACTGAGTGTAATTCCCGAAGTTCCAGACCTCGGCTATGGGAACACAAAAAGTTTATCCCAAGTTCCCTCTCCATCCCCTGTTCTAATTCCTTCTAAAAGCACTGAATGGCAGGAAAGAAGGGAGCTGAATTCCGTAGAGAAAGTTTGTGCTATCCATGTAACCACAGAAGTCAGATAGGGAGTAAGGACTAGGAGGAAGGGAATGGGTCTCCCTAGGAAGGGGAACTAGAATAGACAGTTATGGATGGATCAAGTGTGTGGTGGGATTGAAATGGGAGGACCTAATAGGGAGGGAAAGGAAGATGGGAGGGGGAAAGAATACGGGGAGGGACTGCTAAACCTCAGGGCTATTTGAAGGGTGGAACCTAATTCAGGAAGCTTCTACTGAAGCTTCTTAAAATATATACACATTTGAAGATAATCTAAATTAAATCACCAAATAATGGTGAGATTGAGACCCAACTGGTCATCTCGTCACCAAATGAAACTTTCAGTACTGCATGTGGGTTACATCTAATTGACTTCTTGGCCAAAGCGGTCCTAGAGGAGCCCCCAAATGACCCAGATTATTGCCAAGGTTACTCTCCACAAACAGTTGGTAAGGGGACCTATTGCTGAAGAAAACACCTAAACAATGAATTGAATATCAAGAACTCAAGCTGGTGTCTACCCTCAGCCTTCGCTCCCACAGACCAGTGCTCACGTTACTGGAAGGTACTTTGCATGTTGCCAAAAGAGAAAGGTAAACAGCAACACTGCTACAAACCTTCCACCTATAAAGGTGACCTGCCTACGAGATAAGCTGGTGCAATAATGGCATAAAATGTGTGACAATAACCAACTAATATCTAATTTGAGTTTAGACATACTCTGTGAGATGAAATCCATCTCCAGCACTTGTTTGCATGGCCAAGAATCTGAGAATAGATAGGCCATGGTCCTAGGAGAATCCAAATACTACTCCTAGTGATATTCTGCTATTCTCAGGGATCATCAAGGTCTTGCTCAGCCATCATCAGAGAAGCTTCTTCCTGCGGCAGATGCAAGGGGGGGGGAGGGAAGGGATCCACAGGAAGATATTATGCAGTCAGTGAGAGATGTTGGAATACTCACTTCTAAAAGGAATGTCTCCATCTAATCCATGGATTTTACTTCAGTTCCTGCCCTGAGCCCCTGCCCCAACTTCCTTCCATGATGTGCCGTGAGTGGAACTGGAGCCATAGAAGCCCTTTCCTCCTCAAGCTGCTTTTGCTGGGTGCATTATCACAGCGAGAGAAGAACAAACTCGGGCAGTAGCGATGGGATATTTGTGATTGATTTATTTATGGTTTGTGTCAGCAAGCACGTGTGTATGTGTGTAGAGTGCACGCAATCATGTGTGCACCGTGGCGGCAGTGTGGAGGTCAGAGGACCACTGGTGGGAGATAGTTCTCGCATTCCACCTTGTTGGTTCTTGGAGGATCATGCTCAAGTTATCAGGCTTAGAAGGGGGTGGGTGTTCCTCTATCCATCGAGCCATCTTAGAAACCCAGGTTGATTGATGCTAGGAGTCCTATGTAATCAACAAGTCATCTTAGAAACCCAGGTTGATTGATGCTAGGAGTCCTATGTAACCAATGAGTCATCTTA
>NC_022023.1:23096847-23170567 GCF_000317375.1 Microtus ochrogaster
AAAAGCTACCGAGAAACCCTGTCTCGAAAAGTCCAAAAAAAAAAAAAAAAAAGAAAAGAAAAAGAAACCCAGGTTGATTGATGCTAGTTAGCAGTGCTATGTAAAGCACTATGGTTATTCACTTTGAAGAAATAATCTCTGGGAAGACTGTGCAAAGCACTTTTTAATCCACTGAACTCGCAGGGAGATAGGTCAAATCTAGCCTGGTTTCTGTTGTGAAGAATGCTGGACTTGGGGCCTTTTGCTCTAGGATGAAAATGCATGTTGGGATGGTAAAGGAGGATGAGGCAAAGCTTATGGCAAAGGAGCCAGGATAGGCACAGAACAGGCTCCTCTGTGGCTTTTCTTGAGTACCGTGAAGCTAAGAGATAGTTAGCAAGCAGCCTCTGAGGTATCAAAGATCAAATGCCTTCCTTTCTGGACAAACCTACTTCCATATGAAGATGTAATTTATCCCGATTCCACATGCACATGGCTCCAAAAGAGACCCACATCTGGCTTTAGGAAATACCATGTGACCCGGGTGGCCAATCAAGGCATTAAATCTTAGGTGGCAGCAATTGGCTCAAGAATGTGCCCTTCATCCCTCTTATTAATCAGAAACAGCGAGACACCTTTCCTAGAGGTATGGGAGAATCAGACTGCCTGTTCTTCTCTGCCCTACAAAGTGCTTTGAGATAATGAGAGCCTGGTGCTCTCACCGGCCAGCAGTGAGGGCTGAGGATGCGGCCAGAATGTACAGAGTCAGAGCCGGTAGACTGACGACACTGTTTGAGTGGATACTGTCCAAACTAAACACACAACCCAAGTTTGTTCTAGTATGGTGTTATGAATTTTTTTTTTTTGCTAATTTCTATGGGTGCACTCTCTTTTTGCTTGTGAGGGGAATCTTCTGAGCCCATCAGAAATTCAGGGGGAAACAATTCTAAAACCTGTAACAAATCGGCAGCAGCAGCGAAGCCAAGTCTTTGTCACAGTAGATGGTTTAGTCGTGGAGAGAAAGAGGAAATGGAAACCAGCAGCTTCGGCAGAGATAGTCCTCCGGGGTCATCTCATTTCTGGGTCATTTTCCTGTGGAAGGGACACAAGAGTTTTGCAGCACGCTAGCGGTAGGGGTCCCCCCCCCACTTTCAAATCACTAATCTGATGGAAAGCAAGAAGAGATTTCCAGGAGGAATCATGGAAGAGTAAGATTGAGTTCCCTTGGCCCCCTTTCTCGCCTACTTCCATGATGTAGTTGAGACTGTAATACTGTTTGTTACCTGGAATAAGATCAGTCTAGGAGTGGTTTTGGCTCTTGCGCAGGAGTGTGCAATGGCCTTGCATGGGTTACTGACTGAACTCTAGGGACTTGCTGTTTTCCCAGCAAATCCTGCCTTAAATGAACAACTCTGATTCTCACGTAGCTAGGGTACTCCACAGGGAGTTGATCAGAGATGGGGTGATTAGAACTAAGTGAATAGGGTGACCTGATGCTCTCGGATCCTGAGTATAAAACCCCTTGAGTTTCCTTTGAAGGTTCAGGGCTGATTCTAAGATGTGAGGCTGAAGAGCATCTGCTGGTTGACTTCACTTTGTGGAGGAGCACGTGCTCGAAAGCACAATCAGCTGTGGGCGTGCGGGACTGGGAAGCAACAAGCATAGGACCAAACTAGTCCCTCTCAATGTGGTTGACAGTTGCATGGCCGGGGCAGACTGAGAGGCCACTGGCAGTGGCACTGGGATTTATCTTTACTGCATGTACTGGCTTTTGGGGATCCTGTTCTCTTTGAATGTATACCTTGCTCCGCCTAGACGTAGTAGGGAGGGCCTTGGACCTCAAAGTAAAGTGCCTTATCCTCTCTTATGATAAGAGGTGGGTGGGGTGGGAGGGTGTGTGGAGGGAATGGGAGGCGGGAAGGGAGTGGGAATTTGGATTGGTATTTTTTTTAAAATCTAATAAATAAAATAAAATAAACCATACACAGCTAAAACAATTCTAAGCATCAAGAATAAAGACTGGCCTCAAGCAACAGTGAAACAAACCTCCGGCAAGGAAGAAAACAGACATGTAGACCAAGGGAACAGCAGAAAGGACCTACTTTCTTTCTTTCTATATTATTTATTTATTCATTTAGACAGTCTCACTATGTACCCTTGAATGGCCTATAACTTGCTATGTAGGAACTCAGAGAGAGCCATTTGCTTCTGCCTTTTCCAGGATGTTTGAAGGGGCTCAGCTTCTAGGTATCTGATCTGATCTGTGCCTTTTAGACAGCCCAGCTTGTCTGAGACCAACAATCAGAAATCTTTACCACTTATGTATACTTGAGGAGGTCTAGTGAATCTGGTCAGTTTCAGAGACTTCCTGAAAGTGTTTCAAGTGAGTTGTTTCTTTCTTCATGAGCGTTTCTGCAGAATGGTCTGTTTCATCTTTTATTTTACTGCCTTACCTCCCTATTAACAGCCTGTCTGAAAAAGAACTCATTGTTTCACGCCCTATTTTTTTTTCTCCACAATCTAAGTCTCAAGAAGTTTCCCTCCCAGCCTGGTCTACAAGAGCTAGTTCCAGGACAGGCTCCAAAACCACAGAGAAACCCTGTCTCAAAAAACCAAAATAAATAAATAAATAAATAAATAAATAAAGATAAAAAGAAGTTTCCCTCCAACATTAGCTAAATTCCTAGACAGAGGGTTAATATACAGAATATATAAAGATTTAAAAAAATTATACACCGGCAATGTAAAACTGGCAATCAATAAATGTGCTAATGGAATAAACAGGCAAGTCTCAAAAGAAGAAACGCCAATGTTCACTAGCTGTTAAAAGTTTGTTCAGCACCCTTAGCCACTAGGGAAATGCAAATTGAATTTGCTTTGAGATTTTATCTCACCCCCGATCAAAATGATCAAGAAGACAAATGAGGAGGGCTGACAAAGACTGAAGGAAAAGAACGCTTATTCACTGAAGGGGAGCGTGAAGGTAAACTAGTGGAACTATGATGAAAGCCACTGTGGAGGGGGTCCTCAAAAACTAAACACACAGCTAACAGACAATTCAATTATACTCCCGGACAGAACACCGAGGGCTCTAAATCCCATCACTGAAATATGTGCTTGTCTGTGTTTGTCGTTATACTGGTCCTAATAGCAAGAAAAAGGAACCAGCCTATATGACCACCAACAAAGATGGATAATGAAAATATGGCATATATATGTATATGTATTTGTATATGTACCTATCTTTATATATATATCACACACACACTCACACACGTATATATGTTCTGTCGCATATGGAGATGGTAACTTTTAATGTTTATGTGTGTGTCAGTGAGGGACTGTGAGACTAGGGACAGTCTATGAAACTAGGTAGGACCCCAGGACAGGGACACAGACAGTTAGAAGAGGGACGAGCATATATGACAAGAAAACACACAACAGGCTACAGGATACGGGAGGACACAAGAGAGGGACGGGCGTGGAAAGAAGGGTGGCAGAGAGAAGCCACAAAATCAAATTTTGTATGAAAAATAGCAACAATGAGACCTTTTTGTAAGCTAATAAATGTTAAAAAATCAAATCGTAAAAATTGACAAAAGATCAGGGCTAAGCTCTAGAATTTCCCCCAAATTCCAGAGCAAAGCAAATAGGAGAAGATGATGTGGGAGTGTCATATATCAATCTGTTGATTTCATTGGTTAAGCAATAAAGAAACTGCTTGGCACTCATAGGTTAAAACATAGGTGGGAGGAGTAGACAGGACAGAAGGCTGGGAGAAAGAAGCTGAGTCAGTGAGTCGCCATGATTCTCCCACTCCAGGCAGACGCAGGTTAAGATCATTCCTGGTAAGCCAGCTCGTAGGCTACAGCAGATTATTAGAAATGGGCTAGTCCAGGTGCAAGAGCTAGCCTAGAAGAGGCTAGATAGAAATGGGCCAAGCGGTGTTTAAAAGAATACAGTTTCTGTGCGGGCGGCCAGGTGCCTGGGACGCAGCCCCGCCGCTCCTTATTTCAACAAGAAGATAACAGCTGTTGTCCACGGCAGGCATCAAGATCCTCAAATATCCATCCTAGACTGTAGTCTCACCCTGAAAAGACTGGGACAAAGCCAGGGGATTGTGTCTGAAAACTAGTCTTCTAGTGCAACTTGAATTAAGAGCATGAACCAAGACTTTGGAGCCTATTTCCCAGGCTTCTGGGATGAGTCTGCAAGCTGAGCAGGCCATCAGAATCTAAATGTTCTTCTGTCTGTCACCCAGATGTAAGTTAGCGACCTTAAAAGCAAAGCCATCCAAGGACTGTGAACTTCACTTTGACTTCACACTCTGAAGAGTTCAGAAAAGCTGCCAAACTTGAAAGATAAACTCTCAGGTTGTTTAAAGTTTGCTGAACATGTCCATCGCTTAGAATGTTCAAAAAACTCACTTTGTGGTAGGTAGGGTGTCAGGTCCTGAGGGCAGGATATGAATAAGAAATGGGTCCTTCTCTGGAATGATGCAGCTTCAGCTTGTGTAACATTATTATCCACAGGAAAAGTCAAGACAGAAGAAGGGAGGGCCTGGAATTGAGCCGAAAGGAAAGAGGATTTCCAGCAAGAGCTTTACTCTCTGTCTCCAGATGGTTTCAAGGTTTCTCAATGAAAGACATTTGCTATACAAGGTCTCAAGAGGAAAGACTTTAATCAGAGGGCAACATTTCCATCTATATTATAGAAACAAAGGGGAAACTTTTATCATAGTAATCATTTCTTTGGGGGGTAAGGTGTTTCTTATCACTTCAGCAATATTCAAGTGGACACTGGTGTGCACTTGGGAGCTTTTTAGTTGAGAACCCAGAATTCCAGCTCCTCTTGATTTAGCATGACTTTGATTTTCTGCTTTCTTGAAAATGAGATGGGTCAATAACACCCACGGTACAGAGTTGGAGGGAAGATTAGTGTTCGAGGTGGGCTGAGCACAGTGACTCTTCAGTGGGCATCCTGATAGTGGTCATGATGTTGCAGCTGAAGCTCCTGCTGCTGTAACCTGCGAGCTGCAGGGAACTAGAAAACATGGCTCCTAGAATCACCCTGAGCCTCACCTTGTAGGACTTTAAAATTCGGGATTGCACTGTAGTTGTCCATGACAAGGAAAAAAAAAAAACCACTGTAGGTCCCGTAAACCAAAGTAACCCTTGGTTAATTGGGGCTTGCCAATATTCACCTCCTAAAACATCGTGTGCCTTGTGCCAAACGATCCCACAGGTGTGAGAAAGTATCTACAAATCAGAAGTCTGGCTTCTGAGATAAACTTACTCTTTCTCTGTAATCCCATTTAAATCTCTGTTAAATATTATGACCACAAGTGTACCACAGCTCCTGCTGGTACAGCCAGGGGCAAGCTTTCTTATAAAGTATCTAAGCTGCGCAGCAGCAGTGGCTGGAGATTTTACAGTGCTGTGTCAGCAGTCACCTACGGATGAGGAAAATTCCTTAAACCTCCTCTTCTTAGGCAGCATGACTCTGTATATGCAGATGGCCAATAGGTCCATCTTTGGCATTTGGTATCCACTCTGGACAACACCCCCCAGAGATGCTCCTTTCTCTAGATGTCTTTCTCTTCTTGCAATCAGACACACCCATAGCATAGCCAGAGGAGGTTTCCAGAGCTTGTTGCAATAGGTAGTGGAAAGAGCAGTTCAGAAGGATAAAGGTTCTCTTTTCCCCATGTGTTAATGTTTTCTTTAGCCAAAGGCCTGAATCTTTTTTCAAGTCTGGAATAAGTTTGCATGTGATTTTTTTTCCTGGTGGATATTATACAATCTGTTACTTAAGTACAAAATATTAGGAAAAGGTCTAAAGTTCCATCAGGACCTGGAATTAACAATAGATTTTTTTTAACTGAAGCTTTTTGTTCAGCAGAGAATCAAACATATATCATACCATATAGTTTTTTTTTGTCTGTATGAATCACAGTTACAGAGACTCTCCAGGCACAATCACACGGTTCTCTTTTCCCCAGGCTTTATAATTTTCCAGAGGTGGTTATTAATAGGTGTCAGAACAAGGGTAACTTTTTAAGCTCACAATCCCTGCAACAGCACCTCCTGGCCCCTGGTTGTTTAGGGCTGCTAATGTAACCATACTGGGAAAATGTTTTAAATGCACTAACGCTTCTAAATGCCATTTTCTCATCAAAATATTTCCCCGTATTTGGTCCACCCAGCTAATGCATTTATGTGACACCTACATTAACACTGCCGTCTCTGTGCACTTTGACCCCTTCCTTGTAGTCAGAGCCATACTCCAGTGTCTGAGAGAACGAGCCTCCTAAAAAGAGGCAGGCAATTAGGCCAAAAGCAATATCTGGATTTGATGAGCTTTGTTGGTTCATTTTCCACCAAAGTGGTTTTGGAACCCTATGATACACTAAGCAGGAAGGAACTGGATTCCTGAATCCATACCTACATCCACACCCAATGGGACTGGGAGTTAATCAATTCTCTCCTATGGGTGGGAGAAATTCCTGGGACCCACTGTTTAGAATCTTAATCTCACTGGAACACCTGGGCACTGGGTTTTTTTTTTTTTCATGCACAAAGTTTACCTTGTAATTCCAGTAACCTAATTGAGCCAGGAAATAACAATGAAAAACACATGTCTAGAATTAAAATATGATCAGATAGCAGATGTATTGGGAAATCCAAGCCCCTGTCTTTTCCATTTACTTCTGTTTGGTTTTTATGTGAATCTATCCTGACATGGGGTACTGGGATAAGCTCAATTTGTCTGCTATAAGCAACCTGTCAAAATGTCTAAAGGCAGGAAGATGGGGAAGGAGAGAAACAGCTGGAAGGTGGCAAGGGGAGAGGGAAGCAATGCCAGGAACTAGCCCTCCTCCAGTTCTCCAAAGTTTAGGATTTACTGTATCTCAGGGTGCTGGAAATACAAAGAAAAGTAAGACATAGATACAGGATTCAGTCTTTCATACAAAAAAATTGACTAAAGTAGTCGAAGAAAATTTGTATTTGGAGGGCGTGGATAGGATTGAAACCTGAGGAATTTTGTGTCTAGGGCTATCAGTTGACTGGTGTTTTTGTATCACAAAATTGCATTGCTGTAATCAGGTGGGGGAGATGAGGAAGGAGATTCAGGGAGAAGTGGTCCACAGAGAACAGAACCTGGAACTCAGAAGGTTGAGTTTGAACTTGGGGAAAACATCTAGCCCAAGAAAATTCTGAGTTGAGAAAGGATTTAGCATACATGAAACATGAAAACTTGTAACTTGAGAATTTTAACTTGTTACTTAAGATACTATGAGGCAAATGAATAGAGTTTGTTTTCTGTTGAATCCAAGTGCAAAGGGTCAAGGGAGACCCTTCTCCCAGACCCTGCTCTTCCAGAAACACAAAAGAAAAGGAAATGAAGTTCGCTTCAAAGTGTTAAAACTGTTAAAAATACAGAATAGACCCAGTCACCCACCTGTTAGGCCATCTCAGACATTCTTATAAAGTGTGGCAGAGTTTGAGGACAGTCAACTTGTAATCATAGGGACTCTGCCATTCCCATCGGCAGCATAACCCAGATATACATGTTACTGCTATTTTGTGAATAAATACCTATTTTCTTATGTTGTGTTTGGGAAGATAGTCTGTGACCAGAAGGTTGGTAATCTGACAATAACGTTCTACACTCAGAGGTTTGCTCTCTGGGCCTCAGTTTCTCCCCTGGAAATTAGATTGACAAGCTTTCCTTTGCTGGAGGAGGCCAAAGCAGAAGCTCAGGAAAAAATTGCTTTTATTTCTAGCATCTTTTCTCTAGACCTATGTGGGGGGAGCCTAATGGCAGCCATGAGGTTGGAAGCCCCCAACACTTTTTCAGCTTTCAAGTGACATTTCAAGTGCTCCATGAAAGTCTTGGTTGGAATGTGTGTTTTTGTTTTTACTTTTAAAAGGATAGCATATAGAAATTGGGGAAGAGGAGGTAGAATCTTAATTAGACAAATAGAAGACTTTCCTTAGTAATTTCTCCAGATTATTCCCTTTGAAAGTAACCAAATCAATGAAGAAATGCAGAGAGGCATGACCAAGTGGGAGTGAGTGAGCGGACTCTTCTTTCTCAGGCACAGGAAGATGAAACAGGCAGAATGAAGTCGGCACGCCATGGACTCCAGGGAAGGCACTACACACAGAAGCACATGCACACCTACTATAAATCTACAAATCTTTCCATATTTTTACGGGCAGAGAAATGGGTCTCTTCTCTTTTGTGACCCATTGTCTCAAAACCTGGGCTTTGTGCCTCAGGTTGTACATCTGAGCAGAGTACCCCAAACTGTAGCGAAGTCAAGGTCCCCACTGTTGGTACCAGATCACAAGGTGACATTGTCACGTGCTCACTCTTGACTGGTCGCTATGTTGCATGGGCACTAAGTCACTTAGTTTTCCAGATGGTGTCATTGTCATCTCCACCTTGGGGAAAGGCAAGCACAAAGGCTAATGACCATTGTTCAGGTCACTGTCAGTGTTCAGGGGTGGGAGGTGAAGCAAGAAACAGTGAACACCAGGAGGCCATGCTCAGGGCACAGGCTTCACTGGTGTGGCTCTTGCCTGCTACTCTGCAGGCTGGTGAATCCCTCTGGCCAGCTGGTTGGTATCATGCTTCTGAGAGGCGTGACTAAGACCTGCAGCAGCGCTAGCATATCCTGGCAGGGATGTAGCCAGCAGATCATCCTGATTGAAGTATTGACTAGGGGAATTTGGTAAGCCAGTGGCGAAAACTCTATTCTTGCCCAGACATCTTTAGGGTGGCCTTGGAGCTAGCCGTGGAAGATTAGCATGAGGCTAGAGCCTGTCCCACCTCTCTTTGGGACCTACCTTGCATCCACCTGCCAATATGATTTCACTTTTTTTTTCTTTTTCATAAAATAGTCCTGCCTTTGTTGGGAGAATGTAGTTATGCATTGCATATTTTCAATAAAAAAGATTTACTTCCATTACATGTGAGTCTGGTAGTCCTATTCTATGACCTTGCTCCGTCTTCAGCAGCGTGGAATCAAGCCCTTTGTATTATCTAGTTAAGTCTTTAAATTTGGTATTTAGGTTAAATACAAAATATGGTTCTTAGCATTATTCCAAGGTCACCGTTCATGATGGAAAACCCGTTAAAAGCACAGAAGTAATGCAGGGAAAATCCATTAGTGAGAGCAGCACCCCCTTATCTACAAAAGCAGCTACTTTCACATGATTTCCCTGCATTGTGGGGACATACTATTGGCATCGTTGCTAACGCCCCGCTAATGTCGCTATTGTATATCTCTATTCAACATTCCCACCAGTTTATAATTCAGCGTCCTGCCGAACTAAACTTTGGTGTACAGTAATCTTGGCTTTAAAACTTCGCTGAGGAAATTAAAAGCACATGAATGACAACGTGCAGAGCGTGGCTCTTGTTGTGCATGGGAGAGCAAGAGACACCTTGTTTGGGGGGGGGGATTTGAGTAGGAAATTGATTTTTGTTTTTTAATCAGTTGCCGCTAAGATTATAATGCTATTAATGTAAAAGCATGCTGAACTAATTAAGAAGCAGAGACCTGGAAAGTATCCTAGGAGGTCTCCAATCCGAAGGTTATGCCCCCCCTCTTTACAAGTGGGGGACAATGTCCAAAGAGCCCTGGGCAATCCATTCCACAGTTGTTATTGCTAACTCATTTCATTGCTTGGCCATCCCTACTGTCAGGAATTTTTTCCTCATGTTGGACTCAAATCCTAGCAGTTTAAACCAATTTCCCGCAGCTTTTGTGGGAAATGGCAAACAGCTGTTCTGCATCATCTGGATGACAACTTCAAGATTTTATCCACCCTGCTATTGGACCTTCCTAGGACCAGCCCTCCTGAAGGTATATGGGCTTCCTGGTTCTGGTTTTAGAATTCTGTCACCAACTCCTTGTTAATGGTTAGAAGCCCATTGTAGGCACCCCTCCCCGCCAAAAAATTTTTTTCCTAGCATCCATCTGACTTGTGCATTGGTGCAAATGGTCAGGTCACAGGGCTGATTAAAGAGTCTGGGCATCTCCTTGATTCGGAGAAGAAAGCCGACCTTTTCATTGTATTTGATATTAGATGTGAGCATCGGGCCACTCTCTGTCTCATGTGTGAATGACTTTAAAACACACAGATCATTTTTTTTATTAATTTATTAATTATTTATTAAAAATTTCTGCCTCCTCCCCGCCACCTCCTTTCATTTCCCTCCCCCGCCCCTGGTCAAGTCCCCCTCCCTCGTCGGCCCAAAGAGCAATCAGGGTTCCCTGCCCTGTGGGAAGTCCAAGGACCACCCACCTCCATCCAGGTCTAGTAAGGTGAGCATCCAAACTGCCTAGGCTCCCACAAAGCCAATACACGCAGTAGGATCAAAAACCCATTGCCATTGTTCTTGAGTTCTCAGTAGTCCTCATTGTCAAGGTTAATAAAGCATTATGTAATCTATTTCCGGGGGTATTTTCTGTCCCTTTCTGTTTGTTCAGCATATCCTTTATAGTACGATTTGATCTTTCTATAACTGCCTGACCTGTAGGATTATTTGGTATACCTGTAATGTGTTTATATTATAATAATCAAAAAAGTGTTTCATTTTCTTAGATACATATGCTGGACCATTATCTGTCTTTATTTGTGCAGGTATACCCATGATGGCCATAACTTCCAATAAATGTGTGATTACTGAAAAAAAAACACACACACAGAGATCAGAATGCAGAGACAAAATTTGAACCCCGATCTCCCTGATTGCAAAACCCTTCCTGTTGCTCAGAGGTGGCTCCCCATGTTCTAGAAGGACATGGAGACCTTTCTCAAATATGGGTTTACTTGGTAAGTGTATGGGTTTGATATCCACTGAGCATCATTTTAGAGGACTCTAGGGAACTTAGTAAAATTTCAGGGCATGGGGGAGAGGAAGCTATGCTTTCTAAATTTTCCTTGACGTTACTATTACCCTACAAACCTATGAAAAAAGTTACTTCTGCTCTCTCCAGACTAAAGAAACGATTTTATGCAGGTCTAGGTTGTCAAACCAGTGAGTTATTGGGGTTACCTACAGAAGTATTGATGAGGGATTACATATGGGAGCTTGGGTGTTTCAAAGGCAGCTCATCACTGAGAAGCCCACCTCAGCATGGTCAAACACTCGGGAAAGTTGCATCCAGAAGTTCCTTGAGAACTTGCTGGCTAATCAAAGAGTCTCCTCTCCTAGTCACTGCTAGTCACCATTTTTTTTTGTTTGTTTTTTGTATTTTTTTTTGTTTGTTTTTTGAGCTGCGGGGAAGTTCTTGTGAACCTTTTAACTTTTAGGAGTTTCCAGAACATCATCATAAATTTAGCTCAGTCTTCTAAGTTCCATCATGTGCCAAGAGGGAGCATTTCCATGGTTGTTTGGACAGTAGAGCAAGAGAGAAGAAAACCAAAATGTTGAATGTAGGCTGTCTACAGAATATGAAAAGATCTTCACTAATCCCACATCAGACAGAGGTCTGATCTCTGAAATATACAAAGAACTCAAGAAATTGGTCATTAAAGGAATAAACAATCCAATAAAAAATGGAGTATAGACCTAAACAGAGAACTCTCAACAGAGGAATCTAAAATGGCTGGGAGATACTTAAGGAAATGTTAGTCATCAGAAAAATACAAATCAAAACAACTCTGAGATTCCATCTTATACCTGTCAGAATGGCCAAGATCAAAAACACTGATGACAACTTATGGTGGAAAGGTTGTGGGGTAAAGGGAGCACTTCTGCATTGCTGGTGGGATTGTAAGCTGGTACAGCCCCTTTGGATGTCAGTGTGGCGATTTCTCAGAAAATTAGGAAACAGCTTTCCTCAAGACCCAGTAATACTCTTTGGGTATATATCCAAATGCTCAATCGTGCCACAAGGACATGTGCTTAACTATGTTCATAGCAGCACTGTTTGTCATAGCCAGAACCTGGAAACAACCTAAATTCCCCTCGACCAAAGAATGAATAAGGAAAATGTAATAAATTTACACAATGGAGTACTTGCACAACAGAGAAAAATAACGACATCTTGAATTTTGCAGAAAAATGGATGGAGCTAGAAAACATCATTTTGAGTGAGGTAATTCAGACCCAGAAAGACAATTATCATATATACTCATTCATAAGTGGTTTTTAAACATAAAGAAAACCAGCCTACAAGAACCTAGACAGCAATGAGTGTCGTAATAAGAGCGGCGAGGCTCCGTCCCCGGCACCCGGCCGCCCACATAGCTAGCTCAAGCTTATGCCCCAAAATAATGACAAGGAAACTGTATTCTTTTAAACACCGCTTGGCCCATTATATCTAGCCTTTTCTCGGCTAACTCTCGCACCTGGACTAGCCCATTTCTAATGATCTGTGTAGCCCATGAGCTGGCTTACCAGGAATGATCTTAACCTGAATCTGCCTGGAGTGGGAGAATCATGGCGACTTCCTGACTCAGCTTCTTTCTCCCAGCCTTCTGTTCTGTTTACTCCTCCCACCTATGTTTTAACCTATGAGGGCCAAGCAGTTTCTTTATTGCTTAGCCAATGAAATCAACAGATTGATATATGACACTCCCACATCAAATGAGGACCCTAAGAGAGACATATATAGATCTAATCTACATGCATAGTAGAACAAGACAAGATCTCCTGGGTAAATTGGGAGCATGGGGATCTTGAGAGAGGGTTGAAGGGGAGGGGAGTGGCAGGGATGGGAGCAGAGAAAAAAATATAGAGCTTAACAAGATCAATTAAAGAAAACAAAAGGTTGGGCGTGACATGCAGCAACAGGAACAGAATGGGAAGAGGATGGGAGGTTGAAGTCAGAAAGGGACACAGAGGTCTAACTATTAGCTGGGGAACTCAGAATGGTTGTTCTGTGTGGTTGCCCTGGGATGGAGGATGTTCTTACAACAAAAGAAGTGGCTTTTAGACATAAAGCAAAGAAAACCAACCTACAATTCACAATCCCAGAGAACCTAGACAACAAAGAGGATTCTCAAAGAGTCTATATGAGAAGTAGAAAAAGACAAGATCTCCTGAGCAAATTGTGAGCATGGGGACCTTGGGAGAGGGTACGAGAGGAAGAGAGAGGAAGGGAGAGGAATGAAGAAAAATATATAGCTCAATAAAAAAATTAAAAAATAAAATCAAGACAGAAACTGATCATAAGAAGTGTGTTTATATATGTGGGTGGGCTGGTAAGCTCAATTTTCCAAATCTGTATTAGGAGAAAATGTTAATCTGTTTGCATAAAAAAATTAAAAAATCCAGCTGATAAAGAAGCAGGGAGAGATTATCCAGGAGCAGAAGGGTCTAGAATGCAGTGTAGTTTTTAGTTCGTTGTAAGTTTAGATGGAGCTTTTTGTGTTGAGGGAGAGAGAACATGAAATTAGATTTATAAGATAAAATTCCAGAACTCAAATGTTTACCTGTTGGAAATCCCAGTGAGGGATCAATACAGCTCCACTCCTGAGTGGCAGCCTGTGATGTGGCTATCTGTCTGGTGTGTTCCTCTTAATGTTTTCAAGTTCTATCTATGTTTCCACAAATGACAGGATTCTACCCTTCAAACAGCTGAATGGTAGTCCCTTGAGTATCTTTGTTCTATTTTCTTTACCAACAGATTGGTTGAGAGACATCCAGGTTGCCTTTTCCTTTTCTTGGCTATGGTGGAAAGTTCTACAGTAAGCAGGCAATGCACGTGTGACTTTGACATGCTAATTTCACTTCCTTTGGCTATATAACCAATTTGAGGATTCCTGTATTATGTGGTAATTTGATCTTTTGTGGGACTTTCCTGTAGTCTTCCAGAATTTATACTTCCACGAACAGTGTACTGGGGTGGGGGGTGGGGTTCCTTTTCTCTACATCTTGCCAGCGTTTGTTATCTTTGTTTTTTTTTAAATATTTATTTATTAAGTATACAATATTCTGTCTGCATATATGCCTGCAGGCTAGAAGAGGGCACCAGATCTCATTACAGATGGTTGTGAGCCACCATGTGGTTGCTGGGAATTGAACTCAGGACCTTGGAAGAGCAGGCAATGCTCTTAACCGCTGAGCCATCTCGCCAGCCCCTGTTATCTTTGTTTTAATAGTAGCCATTTTTATTGGGATGACAGTATATCTCCCAGGGTTTTCGTTTGCTTTTCGCATTCATTATTGACCCTGAACACTTTTTGCATATAGTGTACATTTCCTTTCTCAAAACATCCATTTAGGCCCTTTGCTTAACATTTCCTGATTATTTTGGCAAACTTTCCGTATCTCTGTCCTGTTTGGTATATAATTTATATGCTGAATATAGAATTCAAACGTTTTACACTAAACTACTCTCTTCTTGAACCTTCACTTAATATAGTTGTTTAAAATTTTTGATCAGATCAGGGACTGTGGAGGTGGCTCAATGGATAAAATCCTCTTCATGAAGATAGAAAGACTGGAGTTGGTGCTGGCAACCATACGAACACCAGCTGGGAATGTGGTCCACCTTTGATTTCTGTGCTCAGGTGCAGAGGCCAGGAATTCTGGGCAAGCAGGCAAAATATACTGTTTAGAATCGGGGAGCTCTGGGTTCAGCAATAGAGTTTGTTCCGATAAGTAAAGTGGGGAAAGATCATGGAAGATACTCAATATCAACTGTGGGGTCCCACAAGCATGCCCACACTCCCGTGCTCACACTCCCGTGCTCACACCAATGCACACACACACACACACACAGACACACACAGACACAGACACGCACACACCCACATCACAAAATGATATTATTATTTTTTTTTTAAGTTAGAATGACATTCCTAGTTCACAGCACAGAGGCCATGCAGATACTTTTTTGAAGATGTTCCAATGTACCACTTAACCGTTTATTTTCCTTTCCTCTGACTGTTCTTCCTCTGGCCTGTTACCATGTCCTCTAGGGTTCTTATGTCACCTGGGGCTTCCTTGCATTGTGAGTTTGAAAGTCTCTGCTCTGCTCCCATATTAAACACTGCTTTCTTTGTCTCCTACAGCTTCTTTCTTGGTTTATTCTCTAATTTTGGCGCTGTAATGCCTCTACCCACACCTTGCCTCTCCCTTCCCCAGCCCATGCATGTGTGTATAATAAATATGTTTGTGAGGAAACCCACATGCCATAGTGAATGTGTGGAGATTGGAGGACAACTTTGTGGAGTATTATTATTATTAATATTATTGCTAATTATTATTTTACTTTCATATTTATTTGGGTTCCAGGGATCAAGCCCAAGCCAGCACCCACATTTGTGAAGCATGCACTTTCCCCTTCTAAGTCTTCTCCCAAGCCTGCCTCTTTCCTTTCCCATTTCCTTCCTCCTGGCCTCCCTGCCTCCTTCCCTCCGTTCCTGCCTCCCTCCAACACTGCCTTCCTCCCCTCCTCCCTGCCTCTACCTCCCTTCTTTTCTCCCCTCCTCCCTTCCTCTCTCCTTCTCTCCCTCCTTCTCTCTGCCCCTCCCCCGTTTCTGTATAATTCTCTAATCTGGACTCCTAGAGCTCAGATGTAACCTAGTCTAGTCTCACTCAAACTAACAATTTGGCTTAGTCTACCAATTCCTGGGATTACAGACTAGAAGCATTGCACCTGCTGTATATTTTTAATTTCTTGAGGACTTTTTTTTTTGTATGATGCATTTTAGTTTGTTTTCTAAAAGGAGTTTTCAAAATATTTTCCTCTGTTTGTTTTACTGATGCTTTTTGTTTATGCGTTCCATAAATTCTTTCACTCGGGCCGGGGATGGGGGAAGAATAAATTTATTGGAAGCTCTTTGTCATCACCAGTTGCATTTGCTATCTGCATTCTCTTTTTGTCTTCATTGTTAGAGACTTAATCAGTTGCTTTATTTTTTTTTTTATTTGTAGAGGAGTTCACCTTAGCATCCCAAAAAAGGAGAACCAGGGTCTGACTTCCACTTCTATCCAGTCCTACTTACCTTGGTGCCTCTCTTTTTTAGTTGTTTCCAGACTCGGGGGCACTTCTTGAGCCCCTCTGGGGTACCCTGGCAGGTTTTTTTCCTACTATGCAGCAGGGAACTCTTTCCTTCTGTCAGCCAAGCCTGTCCTACAATTTCCTTCACTGTTCAGCTTTGAAAGTTTAGCTTCTAGGCTTTTTTTTTTCCCTTGGAATTTAAGGTCAAGAAAGATTCCTTTAAAAATGTATTGTCCATTAAAGGAGACAGGCACATGTGTCAAATCCAGCATCCTTGACCTGAATTCCATGGGAGCATCTGTTGCCTAGTGAAGACAGGAATTAGCATAGAAGGAAGGAGAAAGACAGAGAGAGAGAGAGAGAGAGAGAGAGAGAGAGAGAGAGAGAGAGAGAGAAGGGAGGGAGGGAGGGAGAGAGAGAGAGAGAAAGAGAGAGAAAAAACACAAGTTTTATTAGTTCACCCAAGGAACCAAAACAAAGAAGAATTTAAGTAGACATTGCCCACTGACCTCAACTTAGGGAGAAAGCACATTGGTTCTGATTTTCCTGGTGGGGAGTTTCTCAAGAAAGACTGAGTTTCCCATTATATAGGAAGTAAACAGAGGCTTCTCCTTCCTTAGGTGACTGTCAGGGTTGGTAACCGTCCATGCCACCCTCCACGGCCAGCTCTTAGATGTGTGGTCTTTGCAGCTCACTGGTACCCCTTTGTGTCGGTTTCTTCCTCTGTAAAATATTAATAACAGAACCTATTGCCAGAGTGTTGCAGGAAGATGAAACTAGTGAATAAAGACACATCCTCTGAGCCCAGGATTCAGAAAGCATAGCAGAATTGGACCCAATCAATATTCAACTTCTGTTTATGGCTGTGCCTCCCTTGAGACTCCCATTTGAATGGGGGAAATCTGGTTGTTAGGTCAGGGGATGTGAGAAGTGAACGAGATGCTCTGATCTTAGTCAGCTGTGCACTGGATGTGGAAGAGAGGAAAGGGACCAGTTTCAGAGCTTGGATCATTTAGTTGTTAGCGCTCAAGATGCTGGCCCGTCTGTAGATGCAGTGTAACCAAGCCAGCCACGGTCTCTGCCTTCTTGTCCTCATAAAGTGCTGAACACATGTGGAGGCTCCCCTTAAAAACTTGCTTCATGCTTCTAGAAAATCTCAAGCGCAATACTTGTTGCACCCAGTTTCAGAGGACCCAGAAGCACAGCTGCACACAGAAGCCGCATTCTCAAGTGCCCCTCAGGTTAAAGCTCTTCCTCGCCCAATGGAAGCCATGTTTTCTTGTTTTCACCATCAGTTTGTTTTCAAATGCTGGCTCTTTACACTTGCTTTTCCCCAGTTAGGATCCCTCACACGACTTTACCTGGCCCATGCCCCTACATCTCCTCCTCTTTATGCTTTTCATATCCAGGCCTGTCCATCAGTAGATTAGAAAACCTCCCATCATAAAGTCGCCTCTCTTACTTTTGGGCATGAACTGGGGAAAGGAATTGGAGGCACATAGCCTGTTGCTAATCTGGATGGGAAGAATTCCATCTGGGCAGTTCTCCAGGCGAATGCCCCCCGTCATATTCCCCACCATGGAGCCTGGTAGCCAACATGTTGATTTGCCCTCATACTCTGCAAGATCATAACCACAAGACAAAGCTTTCAGAAAAGGGACACACACCCTTCTCAGGAAGAAATGGTCCATACATTTGAGCTGGCAACTCATGAAGGAGAGAATGCCACTTCCACTTGTTTTTGGCAGTGCCCCCAGGAAACTAATGCTGCTTACATCAGGACTCTGGATATTATATCATTTGTTGCTCAGTGGGAAGCCATTGAAAATTCCTGAAGGGAAGTACTTGGCATCAATAATCTTGAGTGTGTGCCGTGTGGAATGATGGAGAGCAGAGAGCTGTTTTGCTCAGGGCTCTTGCTCTGATTTGGTGTGTTTTTTGGTGTGTTTGGTGTGCAGCTGTTGTTCACATTCCCATAGTTCTGTACAAGAACATGGCCATAGTGGTAGGAGCAGGACAGTGACCATATAACATTCAGAATCTGAAGCCTTTGCTTTTAGATGTCATCCCAGCATCCTTCATGATGGACTAGCATCCAGGAGACCATGGTTCATGCTTGTTCATGTTTTTGCTAATACAGTTATCTGTATGTGCTGCGTCTTAGGAAGATGCTACAAATGAGCCTCCACTTCTTGTGTGCAATGATAGGAAAGCCCTAGCACCTAGCTGGACAACTGATAAACTTCAGAGATGGTAACTGGTGGGGAAATGAAGAATAACTAATGTAGCTCTTACCTTTGCTTTAGGTTCGAGTCAGGGTCACCCATCTATATCATTCAATAAAATTTCCAGCTCTCTCTCTGTCGTTCTACCAGGCTACCTGATGAGAACTTCACAAGCATCTTCTTGAGAACGTCCGGGTCTGAGTGGGCTAAGTGTCGGAAGAATCATAAAAGCAATGAGATCATTTTTGGGGTTTACAGATCACTGAGTGAGGATCCCAACCACATGGATTCTGGTTCTGCCACTGCTAGTCATAGCTGCTAATTTGGGCTAGCCACTCATCTTTTGACCACACTTTGGTCTGGGTGAGAAGGACCTTTGGGTTGAGTCAGCTCCCACAGCTGGTTAAAGGAGCCAGATTTCCTGCAGTTCCTCATGTGAGTTTCAAGTATCCCAGGCTGGACGGCCCTTAGTCTGTCAAAGCAGAATTAAAAGTATAGAGTGGGGATGACTGGAAGGGACTCAACGGGTACAACCAGTGCCACACTTTTTTTTTTTTTTTAGGCCAAGGCAGTTTCTTTATTCATTATGTGCCACTCTTTTGATACACCAATTGCTGTATCAATCAGCCAATATTAAAGATAATGATAACCACCCCACCCCCACCTTTTCCAAGGCTGGAGATTCCAGTTGAATTGGCTTGACCCTCGGGAGGAACCGAGGACTGTTTTCAAAACGAATTGGAAAATAACGTTCTCATTTGTCTTTCCCGGGAGCAGTCAAACAGGGTTCAGAGCTTAGGATGCGGCTGCTGAATAAGATGTGAGCCCTAGCCTTCACAGTGAGAAAATTGTTCTCCCTGGGAGAAGAAACAGACCGCCTTTCTGGAATGCTTCCATCTCCTCCAGCGAGCAGGCTAGATGCCCTCCTCCACTGGTACCACGGCTCACAAAAGAGAAAGCCATTTGGGCTTCCACTAACAAACCTACACTACCCACTTTGGTCTGAGAAGAATTCCTGGTCCTTTTCAGGCAAGCATTTTACTCTCGGAGCCAACTTTCAAAATCTCAGTTGTATTAATTAAAGCTCTGCTAGGCGAGAGAGTTTGCCATTTCTTACTGAGGTCCCTTACCAGGTGAAACATACACGTTCTCAAGATTCCCGGCCTTCCTTTGGGCGCTCTCTGTCTTTCATCCGTATCTCGTACGTGATTCGGTGACTGCATGCTTCATTCGGCACTTGAGTGATATATCCCTTTGACTGTCCCTTCTCTTTCCCATGGGACAGTGCGCTCTTACTGGCAGGGAGTGAGCCTCATCTGCCCACCCCGAGTGCTTGCTCCTGCTCAGCGTGTGTTTATTAAACCTAGTTTAATCATCCTCACAGTTCCTAAATTAGTCTTCTGTGCTGCCCTGGGTCTGGGACATCTTCCGTAATCACCCTAGCTGGACAGTACCTCCTAATAATTTATATGTCTGGGTGAAAAAAAATAAATGCACAAAAGAAAGCAACCAGGCAACAGCGCTCTTGGGAAGGGAGACAGTACTGACTTTTGTTGGGCTGAGTGGGTTTCAAGTGCCGTCAGGTGTTGCCGAATGTAGAGATCTCTTAAACCTTTGGTTTTTTTTTTTTTTCCTTTTTCTCTTGATCTTTATTTCTAACACTTTTAAGGAACCTTATTACTCCAACCAATTGTAGGCCCATTGTAGGTTGGGTGACATGCACACACCTCTTTCTGTTATTTTCTGAAAGTCGACATTTGTGATGGACGTTTGAAAAAGCAAGAATGAATGTTACTTCATCCCACACACGTTACCTCCTTTCTCTTCTTCAAAATCGGAAAGAAAACCTATCACACACAGCTGGCGAGAGCTGGCGTGGCCCAAACCTGCTATATCTCAGTGCTCATGCGAGGTCGGTGCAGCCGGTTCTATTGAATCCTCTTGGAAGGGTCTGCTAAGCACATGGCGTAGAGGAGAGAAAGAGTTAAGTGACCATCACCAATTACAGCCTGGGAGGGGGTGATTAAGAGCAAAATTGCAGGGAGGTTTTTAATTTAGCTGTCTAGAGGAGTCACCCCCAGTCACACCAGGCTCATCAGATCATACACCTGGCTCCATCCTATCACCCGGTACTGCCAGTCAGAGCAAATGTAACAGAAAGGGCGCCAAATGGATTGTGCAGCTCCATGCCCTTTGCCTGCGCGGACAATGGAGCTCCCTTATATTTTATTAGAGACAGCAAGAAGGGGCCAATCAAGTTTAAATTAAGTAAACCAAGAAACTACCCAGGGGGAAGTTTAAAATATGACTATGTGCCATGCATTCAATTTGTACAATTCCGTGTCGTTGCCAACTTGTATAAAGATAGCTGGGAACAGGGTTAAAGCAGGGGCTTTGCTCTCTCTCTCTCTCTCTCTCTCTCTCTCTCTCTCTCTCTCTCTCTCTCTCTCTCTCTGTGTATGTGTTTCCTGCTACAAAATCATCTCCTATACCTTTTCCATCCATTTCATCTGAAGTTCATTTGCCCTGCACCAATTTCTCCATAATGTTGTATCTAAACTTCCACAGTAATGCATCTTATAGTGGCAACATGCAAGGCTGGGGTGGAGGGTTCCTTTGAAGATGTGTGCCAGCCAGTGAACTTCTTTTAACTATAATGATACAGTATGCTATTAGGGAGAGGGACCTGATAAGAAACAGCACAAAGCATCCCTGCATGACTTGTTGAGTGCCTGGCATTGTGCTGCGAGCTGGATCACATCATCTTGGATTCTCTATGGCACCTCAGTATATTGAACATAGATGGACTAAGACAAGGAAACAAAGTCCATAAATGGCCTTATGCAAATTGCCCATCACCTCTGCAACACATGTTCTAAGAGGCCCACAAATCAGCTATTAATATATACATATACATGGCCAATATAATTGAGCTTCATATTAGCATACCCTTGGTATAAATATTTATAAATTACTGTTTAATTAATATGTTGGTTTAAGCAGTTTCTATTGGTAACATGGAGCCAGCAACACTATAGAGTTTCAGAGCTCTATGCAAAGTGAGCGTTTATAAAGATTATAGTTCTGTATTTTTTGGGGGGGAATTATTAAAATTCAGATACTGAAATTAGAATCTTGTATACCTTCTTAACGTCTTTGTCGATAGTATGTTCTTACGAGTGAATCTAGGCTCAGTTAACTGTTCAAGCCCCCTAATTAAATTAGGAAAAATAAAATATTGTCAAGATTCCTATTAACAGTGTTTTCTGATGAGAGCAGTTTCTTTGCAGATTGTAGTTTTTTCCACATTCTGATCATACTTCCCTATCTAGCAAGATAGCTCAGAAACTAGGTACAGTCCTCAGTTTAATATTAGGGAAACAGTCAGTGTTTCTCTACATCTAATGATCTCCAAAGTAAATGAATCAGGAAATAGTCAGATCAAGTGTGTTTTCTGCTCCAATTTTTACTATGTGAATTCATGTATCATTCACGTGCCAACAGAGAGGATACAAAACTCCAGGTCAACCAAGAGTCAAAAAAGGCTTGCTATTTTACTAGTTTCTCTTAATTTGCTGAGATGAAAAATAGTTTTGCTCCTTTACGAGTGAAGGTTAAATCATCAGACAGTATAACAACATGGTAATAAATGATTTTAAAAAATAACTATAGCGTGACCTAAGAAGTTTGTTTTCCTAAGGAAAAAAAATCTCAAGAAGATTCTTATAGATATGAGTGCCTTATTTTATTTTTGGAAGACTATATTCAATTTCCTTCATTTTGGAATTTTCTCATTCCTTATTGCACAATCTGATTCCAACTAAATAACTCAGACTAGTTTATAGTGAAGAACTTCTAGCATTAAAACATCAATTTCAGAAAATGAGTATTTAGTCTTTTAAAGAATGGGGGGGAGAATTTGAGCAAGTATATTAGCCAATTTATTATTCAAATAAATACTATGTTTAGACAAATCAAAAATTCTTCCTGAATCATAGTCCATAACCTTGATAACTCTTTGAAGAAAGATTTTGCTGTGAAAAACCTTTCATGGCTACAGACTACACTGGGACAGGTAAATAGGGAAATCATTGCGATAAACTGTGAATTGCTATTTGAGAAGAAGCAAGTTGTTAGCATCCCAGACTTTTGGTCAAGGCAAGCAGGATGCTAGTTAATAATTTGATTCCCATCAAGTGCTAGCTACATTCCAGAAAGCCTTGAGGAGATGGTTTCTCCGTGAGCAGCAACGCAGTGCAGACATGAGGAAAATACCTTCAAATGCAAATCCTTTTTAAATACTGAACACTTTTTAAAAGACAAGAGACAGTTTGGGTACTGGCAATATAATTTGCATCTAAATAAATCAAGAGAAAGAAGGTAAAATATACCAATAGTATTTTAAAACCAATATATCAATAGTATTTTAAATATACCAGTAGTATTTTAAATCTTCTAAAATATGAGTGGCTCATCTCCACATTGGGATTTACTGAGCAAATGAATGTTTTTTTCACAGTTTACCACTGAAAACAAAAAGATATGGTCCAGATTTTTAAGTGTTTCACTGGAAGTTTTAATTTAGTTAAATATGAAATGACTATTATAACATTTTACTAAAAACAGTCAAACTTTTATTCCCATGACTTGAATTTCAAGAAAAAATACAATTTGGCTTTGTTCTTTATATTGCTATTTTCAAGTAATCACCCAATAAATTGAATGTTAGTAAATATTTCACTAATATTTGCTTAAAATTTAAGAACCTCTCACAAAGTTGCATACCTAATAAAATAGAAGGTGCAATATGATGTTTCATAATTTAAAAACCTAAGAGGCTGTCAACTCAATAATTTTATCAAAATTGATTTAATCAAAGCAATGGAGAAATGGAGAAGACTTTGTGATTGTTTTGGTATGATTAGGAGAAATTATTGTCATTTGACAAAAACGAATGATGCTTATTTGCCTTAATATGGTTTTATTTTTTTCATTGAAAATAATCTTGAATAAGCTTAGATTTTTAGAGAATGTTGATTTTGCACCCATTTAAATGTGTTTCCACTTGGCTACAGTCTATACCATAATAATTTCATTTAGATTTCACATTTTCCATGAACTATCAAATTTGATAGTTAAAAATGACTATGTACTTCCCTACTATGGTTTATAAAAAAATGTCTGTAATTACAATTCATTTGTAATACGATTTAACTATAATACATGTAAGAATAGGAGGGTAATTTGTAATATTTTAAGAAGATAATTTACAGTCTTTTAAAAATTGCTTGGCTTTTCTCTTTGTAAATTATTTTGAAAGGCAATATCAAGAAGTGAAGACAAAATGATGATTTATGGGCTACATTTTTTCATTTTAAAATTTGGTATTTAAATCTTTTGTGATCATACACTGTGCTCTATTTCATAAAACTATAACAAAATATCAGTTTCTATGATGCATAATAAATAACAAAATGTAGTAAAAGTAATTCAAGATTGTCTGGATACACTCCATTAAAAGGAAGTCAGCACTGTGAGTAATGACTTTAATTTACTAATTTATTCAATTTTTATTTGTTGGACTTACTGCTTTGCTTCACATTACTGAAGCAGACCACCCACCCACTGAGTATAATAAAATTTCAACATTTTTCAAAGGAAAAATTATATTAAAATTCTAAGTTAATACCCCAGCTAATAAATAAGGCAGGGAAAAGTTTGGCATCTTAATCTTGCTTATTCTTAGAAACCAATACTGTAGCAGAGGGAGCAGGCTGGGTAAAAATAAAAGAGCATTTTATGTTCCTCATTCTTTTGTGTCAATATTAGCCCATGTGTACTCTGCTTGATTCTATTTATTTTTGTCAGAAGTATTTCGTGGAAGTCCACAAGATTTAGTTTAGTTTATTTGTTATTGCTTTCCAAGGCTTTAAAAAGTTATTCAAGATAAGAAACAAGAGGCTTTGTTTTTAAGCAGGCAGTAAAAATTTAATGAAGGATGAATTTCCTTTCCTAAATTTAGAGAATTTTCAGTACGCGTTGTTTTAAAATATATTTTTTAAGCGTAAGATACATTTTCATACTTTGGAATATCCATTCTTGTTTTTCAGTTTAAATTTCTGAGCATATAAACATGAAATTTTCCCACAAGAACGTATTTCATGTGTAAAGACATTTATTTTCCTTGTTTGCCAATATTTGCAAATTTCTAAAGCCAAAATAGCACAACAGACAAATAGCTGTTGTCTTTTTGTTATTGTTGTTGCATAAAATAATTTGACAAATTTAGCATTCAGATAAGAGGTTCATAAAATGCAAAGCTAATTATTCCAGAATATTTTATAGTTTTCATATAAAACAAATGCTCTGTACTAAAGATTAAAAAACCATTGTCACCCCAAGACAGCTTTACTTATTTCCACATTGCATCTATAAGTTACACTTTATGACTTCAGCTTCAGTTGCTCATAAAATAATTTTTCACTGAGGTAATTAGTATAATTAATTAATTATTCAATAATTGAAATGCAGGTTAACAAACTTCCATATATGAAAGTTGAAAAAAAAAATGTCCTTCATTCAAACTGCGAACTCTAAGCCTATAAAACTTTTCAAAGAACCCCAAGATATCAAGCAATCTTTTATTTGGCTAAACCTACCCCCCACCTTCACGCTCTTTCACACTCAAATAGTCAGTATGTTCGGCGCTTGGAAAAACGCTAGGAAAGCCTTAATGGATCACTGATTTTAACTAAAGAGGTAGGTGCGTATCCCTTATAAATGAATTCAAAACAATTTTTTGTTTTAGCATTAATAGTTTTCATCAAATGAAAACAAGCTTCTTAGTGTAGGGCACTGGAGTGCTGAATGGGGCACTTATTAGCATACCTTTTCTTTTAAACTCAAGGACAAACATTCTAAAACAATATCTATTACATGGGGACAATGGTGCAGGTTTTTTTTTTTCTACGTTCTGATATTCCAGCAGTGGCCTTCCTTTGAGTCAAGGATAGCATAACCAAAGTACAAAGCGAAGGACACAGGAAAAACAGCAGGCACACATAAAAATCAATTTAAGAAAAACAATATTTAATCTTGTTCTAGCCGAAAGCGAGCGCAGCAAATGCGGTGTGGGCTTTCACTGTGCCTGAGAGTTCTGTTCCCTGCATAGGTGCCTGCCGCAGCCCTGAAAGTGCATTAATGATTAAGGAAAATGAGGTGTAGATTGGGAGCTGGGTCTGGCCAACATAAAGGTGATACATTCTGAAGTTGGCTCTGCATTTGAGGTTCAGTTTTGATCAGTAGCAAGAAGAATGCTCCCCAACACAGAGGCTTCCTCCAGTTTAGAAATAGACACACCAGGTAGCGCATCCCTTCTCTCTCCCTCTCAGTTTCTTTGGCAAGCCACACGTGCTGTGAAGTTCAGGCTTTCTTCCCTGAATAATTCTAAATGGCACACATTTCTGTTAAATAATTTTCCCTCTAGCCTTCAAAACTGTATGAAAATTTGGAAAATTACAATGGAATAAATTAGGTCTCTTGACAAAAACAGTGAGAAGGATCATTTCTAATTTTAGTTAAAGGAGGAACTTCAGAGGAATTAAATCCAAGATACTAAAAAAAGTCTTTATTTTCAGAGCAGTGTTCTTTGTTCCTGTTTTGAATAAGGCACGCTAAAAGTCTTCAGTTTTGGAAGCCCACAGCCAATCATAAAGCAGGGCCATAGTCACTTACACAAGATTGAATTTATATAATTATCCCCACAAAAACACAAATTTATCTTTTAGTATGTGAGTGTGAGAAACTGCCCAAAGAAAATCTTTGCAACATGTGTCACTCATTTCTAGAAGCCATTTTCATATTAACTATGTAAACTTGATTGTGGTGTGTTTAGAAAAAATAATTCTTTTCATTAAAAATCTTTAACAAACCTCCCTCTCTGTTTTAAATGAAAGTGTGAATTTCTAAAGCAGTATTGTTGGCTACCCTGATTAAGACAATTCTTCACCTAGTTTTCTCGGCCTCTTTGTGTTCATGACCTTGTTACCTTTCCACACTTTGATTTGGAAGTTTTATGATCTTTTATCGTTTTCCCTCTTTATCGCTTTAATACATCATCCCGAGGAATTGTCAAGTCCAACCCAAGCCCTGATCACATATCTAGGCAGACAGGTTTCTTTCCTAGCTTGTTCTGTGAAAACAGGTAAGGACATGAACAAGTGTATTCTGGCCCCACTAGGTCAGCAGCTTCTGCGTTTGACATCTGTCAGACAGAAACAGGGAAGAGATGCCCCTATCAATTACAGGAGATCACTGATAGCATTGGGGAGTTGGAACGAGGATGGAGCCTTCCATTTTTTTCTTTAAAAGGATGCCATCTGTGTCTATTAAAAGGTACTGAGAAAAAAAAAAAGAAAAGAAAAAGAAAAAGGACTCCTATGAGATTACAAGGAAGCAAGCAAACAAACACCCCCCCAAACAAAACAAGCAATAGCCCCCCAAAACAGTAGAAGCAAAGCTGTAGAAGCAGGTAGTCCACTTCTTTAGTAGCTATGCACAGAAAGCTTTTTACTAACCTTTAAGGCCATAGTTAGAAAGAAGCCCAATAGACCATGGCACAGCAAAATGCACACAGTCAAAGACACATTCAAGATCAGCCCGTGCTGGTCATTAATTCAATATCAACAGTTGGAATATCAAAGGCTGTCTAGAGTCAAATAGAATTTATTTTTATATTACTTTTCCAGAATCAAATTATATTCCCTAACCTCATTAGAGGAAGCAAGTGAGGCACAGAAGAGTTTTCTTCAGGTGTAGAAGTAGTTTTTAAGGGAAACGACGAGCTTCTGCTAATGAAAGTGGGAAATTGCCTAGTCGGTCTTGCTCCTTAATTTACATGATTTCTCTTAAATAAAATCATTTACTCAGTGACAGCAAACGCAACCAGCAGATGTTTGATTATTTGCTGAGGCAAGACAGTATATTAACTGATGGAAGTATCAATTGCAGTTATTAAAATAGATGCTATTTAGGAGAACTGTGGGATTCAGAAATCATTATTCATATAATTAGAAATTGGAAATGAGTCAACAGGAATTGTTTTGGCATAAAAAAGACATTTGAAATGACTTTAAGTGTGGTCCTAATGAGGTATACCCAATATAGATAATATAAGCATCATGTTCACTGTCTTATTGCTAAGATCATTCTGCAGTCTTGGAAGCATAATGGATTTGGTGCAAATAATGATTGTGATAAATTACATGTATCCTATGGCAACAGTTTATGTGAACATCATCAAGGCTGGATATACTTCAAAACTTAATTTTTCTCAATTAATATGTTTTTTACTCATTTGGTCAAAATGTTGTCTATTAGCTGACAAGACTAGCATACAGACAGAATGCATTTAGCATTTGCTTATTATACATGATTATGTAATTCTTCCCCTCGCCTTTAAAATACAGCATAGAATAAAATATCAGCCCAAGTGTCATATGCTAAAAGAACTCAGAATAAATTATTACTCAGTGTGAGGCTAGGAACTCCTCTGTGAACATATTGTATCAAGTGGTTACTTGGATGCAGCCCATCTGAAAGACTTGAAAACTACTTAGAATGTACTAACTGTAAAAAATGCTGTGCCAATCCCGACACATTTAGGCAGTTTTTGTTCCTCAAGGATTTCATCTCCACATTAAACCAAGGCCAACGATGCTAAAATGCACACACACACACACACACACACACACACACACACACAAATTTTGTTAGGCAAAGTCAAAATTAATGACAAACAAAATCAAGTTTGCTTTGTGTTTGATTTTCAGGCAGCCGCATCCTGATATAAAAGAGCCATCAAAGAAAGATATCCATTAATTATTAACTCCCAACAACTTCAGAAGGCAGAACCCTTAAACCTCCATTGACATCATTCTGCCAGGCTCCTAATCTGGGCAAGTTGCTGGTAAGAGTTACATTATACACACAGCATGCCACCAATCCTCCCTTTAACAACTGCGGCCACAGAACTGCTCACTGCAGCCCGGAGGACCACACAAGAGAAACTAGAATTTCTTGCAAAGACATTTTTAAGAGACCATTGCAATCTCATATTCGGAGACACTTTGCCTCTGTCAACTGTACAAGACCGCATCAGTAGGCTAATGGCAATGTGTGTCGAAATTCATCCTGCTTTTTTGGTGTGGGGTGGAAGAAGTACAGAAAGACTGATGTGTTAAAATGTTATGCCGCCCTGTGGCATGACCAGTTCAATCTTTTGATGATCCCCTGGCTTTTCATTCCAAGGCAGAAAAAAAAAAAAAGAGGCATCAGATAGGTGACTTTGATAAAATTCAGACATCTATAATGTTATGTAGGCAAGTGAGCTAATTTAGATTTTTCTCAATTATTATTAGTATTTCTTGATTTTAAATCAGGGTTAATTAGCTTTCTGTGGGCAAGATTGTTTTGCCTATATAACAAACAGTCAGTGAAATTCAAGACTGATGTAAATACCCTTTTCATATGTGACATTTTTTTACAACGACAAGTTCAAATGTTCACTCTGAACTTATAAAACTCTCTGGTCACAATACAAGAAAAGAAAATGTTTGTTCATCTCGGTTCTTTGTAAATTGGCAAGATCACTGCCAACTAACTCCTTCCTGTACAGTGTACAAAATAAAAAGTTCATGTAACCTGCCTCCAATCCAAATGGTAACCCGGTAGAAAGGGCAATTTAAAACGCCCTGACATGAAGGTAAAAATGAATGTTTGTAATCTCAGGTTCTGAAATTTTGAGATGATTTCATTCAGATACATCTGCATAGAATGAAAAAAAAAAAACCAAAGCAAACAGCTGTAGCATATGTCGGGGAGTACTTGGCTTTTTTCTTTACTTTTTGGATGTACTTCCCATATCCTACCTTCATTCCCCCTTTTCTCATTCTGTCTTCTAAAACCATAGCTGGTTACAGAGGCACAATGTCTGACCAAAGGAAGTGTGGAGGGATCCCTGCCGCTCCTGGGAAATGCCAGGACACTTGGTTTAAAAAAAAAAAAAAAAGTCAAAGGAATCAACAGAAGTGAGAAGTGGTGAGAAACATTTATTAGCAGAGCGAGTCACTGTGCCACAAATTCTCCAACCTTAGACTTCCTCCCCGTCTGACTTCCTGCAAGTCCTTCAGTTCCGCCTCTGTATTATAGAACTAGAATGGTCAGAAATCAAAACGCTAACTTTCCAACCCAACGTAGAGCAAACGGGCCGGGGAAAGAGAGTCTCTGTGATGACTCACGCTTAAAGGTTTTATCTCTTTACTCTATTTGATTAAAGGCCTTGTATTGAGTTAAGCAGCAAATCCTGCAGAATAATTAATGGCTGTTAGTTTTTTTTCCCCCTCACCCACCCCCACCCTTTAAATGAAAGCTTAAATGGGGGGAAAATGGAATGTCAGTCAGAAGCTGGCTCATACCAATCATAATAATTATAATCTATTAGAATTAAGCCATAATCATTAGAATTTCTTCTTTTCTCCTACCTTTGATGGCCTTTTTCGTCTGTTTCATTGAAAGCTGTGATTTTTAACGGACGCTCTTGATATTCCTATGTTTTTCATCAGAGTCTAAGGCATTCGAAAGGGAGAAAATAGCTCTCTGCCTATAGAAATAGATGTTAATATATTAGTTACTTGGAGCAAGCAACTTTTGCAATATGTGTATCTGGTGACCAAAGTCGTCTTTATTTAGGCCTGTCCAACATTTTGTTGTATTCTGCTCTTGCCCGGCAGCTGGACCCTGACCTTCAAGTTTTTTTTTTCCTTTTTCTTTTTTCTTTCTTTCTTTCTTTTTTTTTTTAGAAAAAGAAAAAAAAAGAATTCTTTTCAGATTGCAAGTTTCCCCCTTCTTACCCTCCCACTGACAGCATCCTATTCAGAACTGGAGATAACTTTATTCATCTACACGTCATTGTATCAAATTCAATAGGCAAACTGCTTCAACAAGCCTCTGAGCTGCTGGGGACAGGGATGTCTTCATCCCTGCCCCCTCCCCAACTGGTCCTCAGTGCAATTGGATTTTTACCACTGTCTTTTCAGGCATGAAATGAGCACAGTTACAAAAAAAAAAATAATAATTTCAAACAAGTGTTTCATTCCTCCGTTTGGCCACTCTAGCTATATTTTCCAGCAAATTCCTCAATTGGGTGGAATATATTATCACCAGGCTGAATTGCTGGGAATTCTCTCTACCTAATACCTGCTGGAAAAGGAATAAGGGTGTCCATTTATTCATCAAGTCTTGGAGATTCTGAGGAAACGAGTCTGTGTTGCTAGCATCCCAGTAAGTGAGAATTTCAGAGACTCAGACCTTCTAAAATGATTCTGCAGCGGGGCTTACACAAAGGGGGTGCAAGGAGGGAGTCTGTGACTGCAGCCACCTAAAGCAATAGCCTGTTTTCAAAAAACAAAATACCAAGGCTGCCTCCTGATGGATTTGGGAAGAGTGGAAATCGCGGTGTCTCTTTTTTTGTCTCCCTCTCCTAGACTCTGAAGCAGGTTGACTGCACTTTGCGGAGTCTGGGATTGGACAAGCGGGGGGGGGGGGGGGGAGGAGAATAGCAATTGCTTAATGTCAGGAACATCAAATAAGTGTTTGATGTTGGGCACCCTTGCTACAAAATTCAGCCTACAGCCAGGATGGTTGGGTGTTAGATTAGTTTTCTGGGTGGGAACTGGCTTTCCTATGCAGATTCCCAAGGAGGTAGTCACTGAGTTTAATCAACAATATAGTCCTTTTGTTTTGTCCAAGGTGGATTGCTCTTTGAAATCTTAACAAGGATTCCTCGTAAAAACCAAAGATCTCTTAGGACTCGGAGGTTTAAAAATCCAACAAGAAAAACCTGGGCTCAAATAGTTCTGAACTCAGTCACGTCTCCTTGTCCGGTCCTGAGGTGCTCCCCTCCCCCATATCAGAATGCAAAGCCTGAAAGCAATTTGAATGATTAAAATTAAATAGAGCATCCAAAGTCCTTAAACCAGCCGGCCATTATAAAACATTGTAGCTCCTGAAGATAGAAAGGGAGCGAGATCTTTGAAAATGCAGACTTACATCACTGAGTAGGTGTTTTCTCCTCTAGCTCCTATATGTTTATGTAGCCAGTGTTACAGACATTTGGAAGGATTTGAGAGTTTCAAAAGAGAGAAGTTTATACATTAGTGCTGCAAGTTGCAAAACACTGTTGATATTCAAATGTTTATTGTGCAAAATCTGGGATAAGCTTCGGCATGAGGGCCCCTTTAAGTGCCTACAACCCTTGCTAATTCCCCTCCGCATTGAGGCTTGCACAAAGGCCTTAATCCAATTCCACTTTTTTTTCAGAAAGCCTATGCTATTTTCCCTCACATAAACTAACAACACTACCCCATCACACTGCAGAGTGGGTCAAAGAAAGAGCGCTCTCTGTTTATACTTCAGCAACACCGTGTTTCTCAGGCAAGCATGGTGTGGGACTTGAAGTGCTTCTCTCCCAGACCCCGCGAAGGCATCCTTGGGGAGGGGGATGCTTCAGACATGAAGGTAGTAATTTTTAAGGATTCAAAAAAAATGTTCTGGGGGTGTAAAACATTCACTTATGTATTGTCTGTGTAAAGAAATTGATCGCTCTATCCACATTCCTGAAATTCTGATTTGAACGACACAAGTCAGGCTTCCTTTGGTAAGAAAACATGCACGTTCCGATAGGGGGGCATTATTTTTCTCTAGACTGTTGTGTCTCCCCTCCTTTTCTTTCTTTTACCCACCCCGTGCCCCAGTTCTTCCAAATTTTTTGAAAGAATTTCTTATATTACCCGACAGTACACATTGCTTTTTCTCAATCACTGGGTCCCTTGATCAAAATGAGGGGTTGATTCAGCACAAATTTTAGACATCTATCCTACCTTTTTTTTTTTTCTTTTTCTTCTTTTTTTTTGTGCCTTTGATTTTGCTGGTAATTTTTAATTTAGGTAGACACACTGCTACAAAATATAACAGCTGTGGTTGTCAATGGACCTCATACATGTGTCTCTGTATTGCGTGAATACAAGTGACCACTTATGTTAGCAACTAACTAACTGGGAGTTGCAATTGAGAGCAGCCATGTTTCTAACTCAGAACTACATCACAGGGTGGGGATGGGAAGTTTCAAGAACGGAAATGAGTCAGTTGCGAGCTATACTTTGGCAATTGGTGTCAGTAAAATATAAAAATGCATGAAACTCTGGGTTCTAATTGGAGAGAAATATGTCCTATTCTATTGGTTTCTATTCATTATATCAAACCGATGAAACAAGTCTTTGTAACTGTTGAGTGTTTTCACTTTTCCATGAAGCCTATCCTATGAGACGAGAAGTGCGCCTCTCAAGGGCATGGTTTCGAACTGAAGCAACAAGTCCTTGTCCTGGGAGATTGCACTCATCAATATGTTTATGTGAGGGAAAACACAGTCGATACAGCGTTTTGTATATCTTAAAGATGCCAATTTTTGCAGTGAGAGAAAGTCGCAAACTATGACAAAAAGCAAATGATGATATTTGGCAATTTTTATCATTCTCAACATCTATCTGATCTTCTGCTGAAACAGTATCTGGGACTCCCTCTCTGTCTGCAGTGCTCGCCAGCTGATTTCCGAGGCTGCAAGACAGTATTTTCTGTAATTAATTTGCATAAGGAGAAAAAAAAAGGCAAAGGTCTCTTAGAATTTAATTGCGTTTTAATGTCTGGATGGCCTGAATGGTGGGTCCACGATTGTGACTCAATTGCTTGGGAAGGTAGGAGGGACCATGAATTTGAAGGCAGTCTGGGCTGTAGGACAAGATTGGATCAAAAACAAACAACAGGAACAAAATATAGGGGCTGGGGACAGGGCTCGGTGGGTGTGAGTACTTGCTCTGCAAGTATAAGGAGCTGAATTTGAATACACAGCACCCACACAGAAGGCTATGCATGGCCGTGGAGGCCTGGAATCCCAGCTAGGGGGCAATGACAAGGAGATGCTGAGAATCCACTGAACAGCCAGCGGGGCCTAAACAGTAGGTTTCTAGTTCAGTGAGAAGCTCTCATAATAAACATTGCAAAAAAATAAAACAAAACAACAACAACAACAAAAAAAAAACACCCTGATAATAAAACAGAGAACAATCACAGAGGATACGTCGTGTTTTGCTCTGACTTCACCCCATGCCAGTACAGGCACCCATACTTACAAACTTACATAAATGTGTCACAAACACATACACCAGTTCTTCCCCCCCCCCGTCCCATCCCTGGAAAGCCTGGTAGGAATCTCTACCTTCCGAGTCACATATTGCCCTGAGCATAAGGATTAAGGTGTTTCTGCTTTTAAGATCAATATTTTTTTCCAGTAAAAATATTATTAACTAGTAAAGACAAAAGTTTGCCTGAAAATGGCTTGATGAGGAGTTATTCAGACCCCAGGAAGCAGGGTCAGTCCCACTTGAATCTGGTCTGATACCTAAGAGCCAGCTATTACATTATCAAAATGAATCACTTATGTAATTAGGGCATTTTTCATCCTTGTAGGACTTTTCAGTAGACAGGTCAAAGGCTCAGATGAACAGAGAAATGGATTTCTCTCTTTGCTCTGGAGGTCCCCATGGGAGGTGGGTTTGTACTGGGAGTGGCCTGCATGTCCTCTGGGGTGAGGCAGTGACAAGATCAGTCTCTTTTACAGTGGCAACGATGTAACTTAACTCTAGAAAGCAGGAACTGACGTCCATGGGCAATTAAGTTGGAAGAAACTGTTTTGACCTGGCAACAAACCACAAGATGTGGAGCCGTTTTGAATAATAGTTTCCAGCACAAGGAAACACTGAAGATTACACTTGAACCTGGCTGAGTTCTAGTGCTTAGTCATGGAATTATTTGCATAAATTACAGATTTTGTTCAATGACGTACATTAGTCAGGGAGAAGGTCTAAATGAAGCATCCTTTTTCCTCAGGGAAGAAAGAAAGGTGACAGGGGGCGGGGGTGGCAGCAAAGAGAGAGGACCAGGAGAAAGGTATCTGAAGACAAACTTAGAGTCAAACGTTTAGTTGTTGAAAATCTACTGTAGGGTCAGCAATATGGCTCAGTTTGTAAAGGTGCTTACAGTGTAAGCCTGGCAACCTTGGTTTGATCCCTAGACCTCACATAAAGGAGGAAGGAGAGAACCAACTCCACAGAGTTGTCCTCTGGCCTCTATATGCATTCTATGGTAAGAATATCTACACAAACACACGTCATGTACCCTCTCCCATTGCACACATACCACACCTACCCACATACATTTACACACATACTATATACTGGAGAGCATGCACACATTGCACATCATATACCACCCCTACCACAGGAGAGCAAACACACACACACTCACACAGAGGAGAACAAACACAAAGCACACATCATAGACACACACACACACACACACATACACATAGAGAGGAGAACAAGGACACACCACACATCACATACTAACACACACACACACACACACACACACACACACACACACACACACACACACACATTCTCTCCCTTCCTCTGTCTCTCTCTTTCTCCTTGTAGAAATTATTTGGAAGATTAGTGATGGTTTTGAGCTGCTTTGTTTATAAAGAGCATTTATCTTGGAGATAATCCTCACTAGTTCCATTTACCAAGAAAGGAAAGAAGTTGATTTCAGATTCTTGTTAAGTCCATGTCAGTAACATGGTAGAAGGATAGACTCATGTTCATGAGGTTAGACTGTCTGAAAGAACTAACCTTTACACCCTGGCCCTGAAACCGAGATACTTCCATGGTTGTCAGGGATCAGCAGATTATAGAGATTCCTATTAGACCATTGGTGAACTAGAAAATTGGTGTCCTACTTGCGGTATGTGCGTAACTTTGGTCTTGTTTTCTACTTAAGTAAAACAAGGCCACTGCTCAGGTGGGCCAAATGGAAGCAACTCTGAGCTGGAAGAATACTGAGCATATTGGAGCTTCTAGATTTTCAAGCACAGTGTGGTGGCCTCTGACACTCACATTAGAAAGATCATAATCTGGAAAGGAAGCTGAGGCAGGGGAACTGAAAGCTCCAGGTCTGCCTGGGCTAAAGAGTGAGCTTCAGGCCATCTTTGGCAACCTAGTAAGACCCTGTCTGAAGATAAAGAGTACTGGGGATGTAACTAAGTGGTAGAGTGCTTGCCTAGCATGTGCAATCTCAGACTGGGGCCTCAATACTCAAAACCAACCAACCAACCAACCAGCCAGCCAGCCAGCCAGCCAGCCAGCCAGCCAGCCAACCAACCAACCAACCAACCAACCCACCCAAAGAAGCTTAGTAATAGTGTTCCCCCAACAGAAATGTAGTGTTTGTGTTCTTTAATTCATCATACAAAGATCATATTCAGAAGGCAATGAGTTGGCTATGACTGACAGTTGGGAAATTGGGAATCTAGTTCTCGTGCCTTGTATTATCTTTACTGATTTAATCTGATCTCTCTTGGTTGCGTGAGGTCAGGTATAGACGGGATTGGGGGCTCCCTGATTTCTTTGATTTCCATGGTGGCCTGGGATGTGACACAGCATGAAGGCCACTGGGAAGGCTGCTGGGTAACAAGATATCAGGACCTACTTGAGAGTTAAAACACCCAGGGTCTTCCCCGACTTCATGTGTTCTGTGAATCCTGTGTAATATATTAGATCGTCTCTTTTTGGATCTCTTTCTCAGAATCCCTGCCATCAGCCAAGGAAAAGGCTTTTTCCTTCTGCCTGCTCCTGCATTCTTCGGGGTCAGGAGCTTTCCTGTTCCCCTGTCTCATATGCTCCTCCTGTCTTGTCTTCTTTCCATAACGCCAAGACCATGAGTCATGTGTTCCCGAGAACGATGGCACAATCTTCTCTAGGAAAAGTCAGTTAAGAATAAGTAAATAAATAAGTGAAGGAGACTGAGAATCAAGGGGGGAGGACTTCCCGGGAATGAAGAATAGCTGATGAATTTAAAGGTTTTCAAATTCAGCTTAGAACACACAATTCCCTAACCACAAGCCTGCCCTGCCCCGTGTAAAAATCCCCTTTTGAAGCCCTCTGTTTCGTCTTTTACAAAATATTAGAAGAAACCTCAGTGATCACTTTAATTCTACAAAAATCCTCATGGAAAGGAAATTCAAAAATTTGAAGGACTAGCTCGCTGCTTGATTTATCCAAGATGAGACTTTGTCGGAGAAACTCGTGGGGAAAAAGAAGTTGTTAAGCAACTTTTTGAAATTAAGCCAACTGCATAGTGGAAAGATGTCTAAAAATTTTATTCAGTGTGCTCTTGGGCCAGTATAATTTACTTAGCTGGTTATTTTGTAGGTAGAAAGGTTACTATGGCCAGGGAGTCTTCTCTGGGTCTTGGAAATTGGAATAATACGGAACCTGTGCCTAGCAAGTCTTTGAGAGTCAATAGGGTCATCATACCCATTTTACAGTATGGAAAACTGTAGCACAAATAAATTTACTAAGTAAATTTGTCAGCCACAGGACTGGTGAAGGGGAGAAGTGGAATTCGTTTGTTAGTGGGTCTGACCTCCATTGTTAGGGCCTTCCAAATTGCTTGCCTCTGTTCTAACTATCCACACCCACTGGTATTTATGGGTTAGACTGTGTTCTTTTCCATGCAGGATGATGTCAAAGTTTGTGATTTTTATTCAGCCAAGTTTATGCCAGAGGAAATGTAAAATCTTCAACTGTCAGATTCTGGAATGGACCCACTTGGGAGCTTTAGGTGGCTGCCCCGGCAACCCCCACAGAGATGTTCCCGAGTCCTCTCCTCTGGGTCCCCTCTAAGCCACTCTCTCTTTCTAAATGAACCATGCCAGTTCTATTCAAGGTGGATCGGCCAGCAAAAGCTCATTTAAGCTCTCCTCTCAACAGCTTCATCCCACCTCCTAAACTCAAAAGGGGACAGGCAGAAAGGGGCTCACAAAAGCCTCTTCTCCCTGTAGCCCTTGTAATAGGCTCATTAAGTGTTCGCCCGGGCTTGTTATAAAATACTGTGGAAGCAGCTCCTAAGTAGCTGGCTGTTTGTAACAGATAATATCAAACTGGAGAAACATGTAAAAGCACATACAAAAACAGTAAAACAAGATGTACTCCACTGATATCAGCTGAACAGGCAGGGGAACAATTAGTCACTCTGCATTTATGGTGGGGTGTTTGGAGCAGATTCGTTTCATTTGGATTCCTTGTCAACTTTTAGCTTTGGTGTTTTGTGCATAGGGCAAATAAAGAATGCTCAACGAGGAACTTCTGTGCCATAGGAAACTAAATGATACCGTGGCCTCTTTCACTCACTCTTGATTAATAATATTGTCCTTAAGCCCCACTTAGAAGATGCTGGGGTGTGCTTTGGAGGTTTGTCTTCTTCACCAGATGAGAGCATTTTGCATAAACTAGTTCAGCTTTTCAATAGCTCTTTTGGTGTATAATAGAGGAATGCTGTTTACATTGTTCAAATGTTAGTGTGAAAAATCAAGTTTTTAAATTCATAATCCATGCTCTGAATCGGTCATGCTTGCATAGGACATTGAAACAGAGACTCAGCAAACATTTGCCACTGCCCCTTGCTCTCTGAGAAGCTCTACCTCAATTTTAAAAATAAATTTCTAAGTTTGGGGAAACAGCCCTGTCTTCCATTATTATCTATGAAATAAACCTAGCTTATGTAAGAGTATGGTTATTTTCATTTTCACTGATTTTTGCTCAAAAATAATCTTTCAATCTCCAGGAAATTGAACATATAACCTCTCTGGCAGAGGAACACTCTCTATATGTAAAAATATGAGAGTCATAAAAACACATTTTTTTGTGTCGCTTATCATAGGACTATGAAATGCTGATATTACTGACATAAATGTTGATATCATAAATATTTACTATGGGGAATAATGTATGTAGGACCCCATTTATTTCATCATTATGCTGCTTAAATAGACAGGCTTAGGAATTGCACCCTGTCCGCCACCACAGTTGTGCCCCAACGTAGTTGGAGGCCTTGACAATTCTGTTTATTTAAGTTTCAGTTTTCTTCATCCCCCATGATATGGTTCTCATGGAATTCGTGTCAAGATTCCAAAATTAAACAGAAGGCAATCAATCGTGAACAAGAGGAGCAGGACCATGGATGAGTATCCCCAAATTCTAGGCCTTTCCTTTCTACTGGTAGCACATATAGCCAGCAGTCATTGGCAGAACCATATATTCCAACTGTTATAAGAGGAACATTGTCAAAAGAGAAAAATACTTGCCTTGTTGACTTCTGGCCTTGAATTTTACTTTACTATTTTCAGATAATGAATAAATACTTGATCTGATTGACTTGATTGACTTCTAGATTCAGTATGTGTAGCTCATGAGCTTTGTCTCTTTGGAGAAGATAACTTGGTGAAAATAGCCATAAGATACTCTAATAATAATAATACATCTGGTATCAAGAGGCAGTGAATGGTCGATAGATATTTCCCATGCCTTCCCAATCCCACCATGACTTTTTCCGATTTCTGCCTCCTTCTCCCCTGTCTTCTTCCACAATGGGCCTTGTACATGCGATGCAATGGCTATATACTAAGTTTCATCCCTAGCCCCCTTTCTTTCTTTCTTTTTTTTCATTTTGAAAGTAGAGCTTCATTAAGTTGTGCAGGCTAGTCTTGAACTCACTCTGTTTACAGCCAAAGCAAGCCTTGGCTCAGATGTCTCTGGCTGTATTGCCAGGACCGGTGACCATTTTTGTTAATATAAAAATTGTGACAAGGAATAGTATCTTTTGTCTGTAGTATACTCAGCTGGGCATGGCAGATTCTTGTCTGAAGATCTGCTTGGGGACAAATGAATGGTTTTGTCACGTTTGGTAGAAATCTGTCTTCAGTTCATCACTTCCGCTTGCTGACATTTTTTCCCACAGAAAACACATGTGCATAAACATGCCTGATTACATGTGTAGGGCATTGCTTACGATGGAAACGGTCTGCATGGGCATTAGCAAGGAAGTGCTCAACCTGTGCTATTTAGTGACCTCTGTTGCATTGATCATTGGAATTAGCAGGGCATCCTTCAAGGGCTGATGTGGCGGTACCTTCAAGTGGACCATTAAGTGAAACAGGCAAACTACAGAAAGGCATGGAAAACATATTGTCATTTAAAAATGTATATGTGGCTGGGCGGTGGTGGTGCACGCCTTTAATCCCAGCACTTGGGAGGCAGAGGCAGGCGGATCTCTGGGAGTTCGAGACCAGCCTGGTCTACAAGATCTAGTTTCAGGACAGGCACCAAAGCTATAGAGAAACCCTGTCTCGAAAAACCAAAAAAAAAAAAAAAAGTATATGTGAAAGTTATGTAAGTATTATGTGCTTTGAAGGTTGATTGCTGTCCGGTAAGTATGAATGCATCAAGGAAGAAATGGACATGTATTTACAAGGATCAACAGTAACTGTGAGCTTACTTTTCACTATGTTCTTTTGGAATTCATGCTACATGCGTCCACTGCGAAAGAAATAGTAAAAGCAAACACTGAAATGCTTAATATGTAACAGTATTGTTCTAATGATGACAAGGGTCGGATCACTGCATCTTTTCAACGACCATAGACATATTGCTATGATCCCACTTTGCAGATTCACAGAATAAGGCTGGAGAAAAATGAGACCACTTGTCTGGGCTCCGAAGGGCGATGATGTCTGGCCTCGGGCCATGTCTCACAGAGGCTGAGTATGATATGGAATCTTAATGACTTGGCTGCCTTTTTGCACCGGAAATGCCTCTCAGTTGAATGATGTTCTGGTTTTAGTCACCGCTCCACAGCTGTGGTGTTTGCTGCAACCACTCAAGATACACTGGGTTATTCGGTCCAACCACGGACGGTTTAGTCCGTGGGCAGGTGTTTGTCCCTGTTCCTCTTCCGTCCTGGGAAACTATGTGTCCTTTGGTGCAAGCAAGTGTTGAAATTTTACTTCTCAGCTCTGGCATGTGTTTGGTCCTTTCAATTCTCCCGTTACAAACTTGTGGTCTAAAGTTTTCCTTGAACACATTTTCCCCTATAACATTAACCCAAGCCTGCATTTGCGCCAGCACCAGGAAATTCTATAAATTACACAGTTTCTTAGAAATAAACATATTAGTTTAGCCATAAGTACAGTTATGTTTATAACCCCCCCCCCACAGTCAGTATTCACTCTAACAGCCAACACCAAAGAGAACATCTCATTATTTACAGATGTACTGCTTATAGCTTTAATAGATGTTAATATTGATTTTATTAGCTGCTGGAGACAGAACCCAGTGCACTTAACAGCCATGGCGGAAGGAATAGGTAAGTTGTTTAGCGGGTAGAAAAGGTGGATTGATTTTCCTCCATTGTTGCTCCTCGTGCCTCTAATCTCACAGTCAGCTTGGCAATAGGAAGCCCTTTCTTTGCATATTTCATGACTTCCCAGCCTTTGCCTCAATTTCAAGTTGTCTCTGCAGGCCAACTTCAAGTTCAGAGAATCGCCTCATGCTGCTTCCCTCCACGGGCAGGGGCACGGAGGCTTTTAGATGTCTCACAAGAGTGTCTTTGGAAGTTAGCGGGAGCTCAGTTTGACGTTATAATCAAAACCAATCAACCCTGAAAGCAGTGCCCCACAGGCCTGAGTTCAGGATCTCTCAGGCAGAGGCACTGAGGCCTGGGTCTGTATAAGAATAAGAAGGAGAAACTTCACAGCCAGAAGGTGGGCTTTTCCCCGTGTAGCCCAGCTTGGCATCCAAGCTGCCGCCGCCGTTAGTGCCAATAGCCTTCCTCCCGGGGCTGGGATCACATGCACCACCATGCCTGGGCTCGGGAATGAATTATCAGTCTTTCCCACACCACATTCAGTTGGAATGTCACAGCCTGGGAAGGTTTGGAAGAGTGGAGCTGGAGTTTGGTGTGTCCAACAAACAGAGAAATGCTTTTCTCTTTTAGGGGAATCTGGAAAGCCCACCTTCTTCTCTCTGTTGCCTTCTGAGGCACTGGAAGTAGGCGAAATGAAGATCTCTCGAAGAAGCTTGTCCTTTGACTAGACTTGCTGTTTGGAGTTTCCTGGAAGGAGCGTCGAGGTTTTGGATCTCATATCAAAGGGTTTAAAGTTAATGATTTTAAGTGTGGTTGTGTTTTATTGTTCCTCTGGTGGGCGACAAACTTCCACTACTCTTTGACCTCTGCTCTGTCAACTCAATTTCAACTAATGCTCTGTGACTAATATGCTGGATATTTCATCTACTTTGCTGCTGAAATTACTTTTAAGAGTCACCTCTCCTCCCCCCTTTGGAAAACTTCCTCTGGAGAGAAATTGCTCATTGTAAGCATATTCTAGAATACATTTTTAAAAGCTTTTCTCCCAGGAACAATTAAATCTCGTCATTATGTTGTTTCACATTAGAAATGAGACAGGAAAAGCAATGTTATTCTAGAAGGAAGGGAAGCGTCAAAGGGAAGAACAAATGGTAACCTCTCTGAGCCGGTTATTCACGCAGATGTGGTAAGTAGTGGTGTCTTGGCAAATATTTCCTGCAGTATAATTGCTGGGAGACAAAAATCAACAGGGCACAGGGTTATGATGTGTAACTGGCGTACCCAGGCCTATTTTCTTGTTAAGAACACATGCGGTTGACTTTCAAGGCTCTGGGTATCACACAGGAAACACAGTGACTCTTAGGGCACTTGGGAAGATACACCCCAAATTCTAGACAAATATGTGTAGAGACACATGGTTCCCCTGAGATCAAAAAAAAAAAAAAAAAAAAACTAAACCCAATAATTTCTTTATCCCTAATTAGTGGCTGGACCCTGGCAAGCCTTTTGAATCTTTGTCCTTGGGGAGAGGTACCTATGTGCCTGTTAAGTACTGCTAGGACTTTCCTATGATTAATCGGGTTGAAGCTGGGCTCATGTCTGTAGCTGAGCTCTGATGACGGGCCTTGGCTAGCCTCCTAGCACAGAGATAGTGAGAGGTAGACTGGGTAATTCCTTTGAAGACACCGATACTGTTCACAGCCTCTGCTTCCTATTCTCAATCATATTAAGCATGAAGATTGATTGCTGCGCATCGCACCCCAGTCTGCGCACCCCCATCTGCGTTCTATGCACTACAATCCAGTTCGCAAGCTTTGGGCAAGGGGCTGGAGGTTGAGAAAACACAAACACACACAGAGACGGACAGACACACGGACCTCCAATCACTGGTACAAAGCCCCCTTTTTAATAGCACCATGGAGGCTTAAATACCCAGCAGTCAATGGCCAACAGGTGAAAACCCCATCCTCTGATCCTCTAGGCAAGGCACAGCTTTTAGTAACTTCAATTAGAAGGCTCTAGACAGGGAAGAGCAGCTGAAGGCCAGGACTCCAATTGGTCCCAACAATTGACGAATTGCTTTTCTCAATAAAACTTCTATTTAGACAGAGATGGACGTCTTAATGCTAAGGAGGGACTAGATAAAGTACAAAAAAAGGTCCTGGAGTTTTATTATCTACTCATCTGGTACCTTCACTTCTCTGAACTTTTGTGTCTTTATCGAATGAGAATAAATGAACGTCTCCCTCACACAACTGGGATGCTCTACGTCTGCGGGGGTGTAGGTATCAAAAAGTCTCTGGACAAGACCTCCTGTCTAAGTTCAACTCCTGCCCAGCACAGCAGAATTCTGCTTCTGAGAAGTAGATTCTTCCCCGTGTAGGATGAGCTGACCAAACCTCAAACCCATCACTCCGATTATGGATTTGAAAGACACCGAGAACCAGAGGACATGGATAAATCACATTCACATTCCCAAGTCACCCAAACAATGAGTAATTGAGGATTATTTTAAGTTATTAAGTTTTGAGGTAATTTGCTACTATCTGCGTCAGATATATTGCTGTGGTAAGGCACCATAACTAGAAGCATGGGAGGAAAGGGTTTATGTCAGCTTACAGCTCTCAGGGGAATCCTCTGTCACTGAGGGAAGTTAGGGCAGGTGCTCCAGGCAGAAACCGGTGGCAGGCAATGAAGCAGAGACGATGGGGGCACACTGCTTATTGGCTCGCTACTCATTGCTTGCTCAGCCCAAATTTTTTTCTTTTTTTTTTTTAGAAGTCTTTTTAAAAATTTGACATACCAACCACAGTACCCCCTCCTCCCCCTCTTCCTGCTCCCCCCCCCCACATTCCTCTTACCGCAGCCCCCATCCACTCTTCAGAAAGGGTAAGGGTCTCCCACAGGGAGTCAACAAAGTCTGGCTTATCAAATAGCTTCTCAGCCTAATTTCTTATTCAACTTGGGACCACTTGCCCAGTGATAACACTGCTTCAATCCCCACCCTGTGAACTGGACCTTCCCGCATCAGTCATCAAACAAGAAATCGCAGTCCACTTGCTTACAGGCTAACCTGATGAAAGTCTTCCTCAGTGGAGGTGTGCCATCCCAGATAACTCAGTAACGTGAGGGACTGCTTGTTGTGGTTTCTGTCCTGCCCAGTTCCCACAGCTGTTAAGCCCGAAAGAAATCACACAGAGAGGTCTATATTAATGATTAACTGATTAGCTCAGGCTTCTTATTAACTCTTGTAACTGATTTTAACCCATTGTTCTTATCTATGTTAGCCATATCGGAATATTCAGTACCTTTTTCAGTGGGGCAGGTCACATCCTGCTTCTTCAGTGTCTGGACAGGACTGCAGAAAGAGCTTCCTTCTTCCCAGAATACTCCTGTTTTCTTTGTCCCACCTCTACTTCCTGTCTGGGTGTCCCACCTATACTTCCTGCCTGGCTACTGACCAATCAGCATTTATTTAAAACATGATTGATAGAATACAGAATTGTCCAGCACCATAACTCTAGTTTGTGTCAAGTTGACAAAAATCCAGCCAGGAAAGTTAAGTAGACATTGATCCAATATGCTGTTATGTCCCATTGTCTTCTCATTATCATGTATGTGTGTTTCTGAAAGCAGAGTTCATGGGATCTAATGGAGGTCTATGTTTGGACATTTCTTAGAGTGGTAGGGTCTGCATGTAAACAGATTGCTGGTGAGGGTCCACGTTAGAGGCAGAGGGTCCTCAGATGCTAGGCAGCATGGAGAGCAAAGCTACACCATACAGCTCTGGCACAGAACACCTCCTCCCTACACCATCCTAAGGGACCCAAGAAGCAGTGCTTATTCTTTTATAGGATGGTACACTAGGTACCAGCTACAAAAGCCTTGTATATACTTGCTTGGTATAAAGTGGCAGCAGCTGTTTCATAATCACACTGTAAGGTATCTGCAGCCTCCTGAGGATGTATCTGATGGTGTTAGGCTCTTCATGGGACCAGCTTACTATGTGATCCTGGACAAGTCTCTAAACTTCTCTGGGCTGCATTGTTCTTTTCTTTAAGACTCGGATAGCATCTTCCTCCAGGGCTCTTGTTAGAAATAGGGCATGATACGTATTGCCTGGTTGCTTATATTCTAGCAAGAGTGAACACATACTATCAGAAGTAACAGACCGAAGTGTTTGTGGTCTGCTCCTTTCCACCCTGTATTATGAACATCTCGTCAAAAGTATATGTTTAATTTTACTGTTGATACTATAAAAAGATGACTTTTGTTTTTAGAGTCTGAGTGTGTTTTAGGAATAGCTTTGGGGTCCTCTAGAGGAACCCGAAGAGTTAATTAAACCTAGATGATGAAATATCTGGTTGGTTTGGGAGACATGTTTGCTAAATGGGCTTCGGCAGCTCAGAGGCCTGTGAGAGAACACATAATTTCTTCCTCATCTGATAGTTCTAAACACAGGCCAGGGGAGCTCTGATCTCATCTCTCTAAACTTAGACTTCTTCAGTCCTGGCTCCCTTCCCTGTCCCGCGGCATCCTTTAGATGGTGGTAAGTGCGGAAGATGTTCCAGGAGGGTTCCATGGTCCACTCCCACTTTCATTTTACCATCTGGCATCCAGTCAATGATGCAACCTCAAGCCTGGGAATACAGCACTGTCACAGTGTATAGCAGGTGAAGAGGATGTTTGACAACCTGTTGCACTATTGGCCATCATCAGTGTCTCTGTGAGATTCAGGAATGGACATTGTAAAAAGAAGTGAGGAGAGCTATGGATGAAAAGCACGGGGACCTCCATTCTAGAAGGTCATAGTTATGTGGACATGTGGGCTGGTTTCAAGCTCTTTCCATTAAAAAGAGAGAATGTGGATTTTTATGTGAAAAATATTTAACTGTAAATGTGTAAGTCCATTTTCTTTCTTTTTTTGTTCTTTTTTGTCTGTGTGTCCATGTTCATGTATGTATGCATGTGGGTGTGTATGTTTCCATGTTTATGTGTGTATGCACATGTATGCAGGCATGCCCACATTCGTGTGCACATGCACATGCATGTGTGTGTGCCCATGTTCGTGTGTGTATGCAGATGTGCACACGTACACTCATATCTGTGTGTGTATGGACATGGGTATGTGTACACCTAAGTTAGTGTATGTATGCCCATGAGTGTGTGTGCATTCACGTTCATGGGTGTGTGCACTTGGGTGTGTGTGCACCCATGTTCATGTGTGTATGCATGTGTGTGCATGTGCATGCAGAGACCAGAAATTGGTACTGGAACTCTTTCTTTACCGGCCTCCCTGCTTTCTTTCCAGATACATCTTCTCTATGAACTTGGAGCTCACTGATTGACAGGACTGGCAGACCTCAGGGATCTTCACATCTTTTGCACCTCCAGCAGTGAGGTGGCCAGTACTTGCTGTTTTGTTAGGCTTTTTACCATGGGTACAGGAACATGTTCACACATACATGCACACCCAATAAATAATATAGGACAACATGCAAAAGCTCTATGTAAATTCTATACTACTTCATATTAGGAATTTGAGAGCTAAAGGGTCCTTGGACCCATCCTCCTTAAAAAACAAAGGTCAGAAGAACTGGTAGTTTATGTGTCCATGTAAATTACTAGTTTGTCCTGGGATCTGGGCTCCCTGAACACAAAGGGAAGGTTTAAGGCTTCTGAGATTGCTGGAGACAACAATACCTCAGAGGCGAAAAAGCATTTGATAGGTATGGGAGCAAATGAAGAGCTGAGCTGTAAGCAGCTCCTTTGGCCTGATGACGACAGCCTTTCTACTAAGGCACAGGACAGGGTATGAGGAGTGTTTAGGACTCCATTATCAGATCCCATTCATCTCAGTTTGTTATGGTATCTGGTCTATAGTGCAAACACTTGATAAATATTTTGGAGTAATGGATGATTAACTTGAGCTGTTTGGACGAGTGAATGCATCTTTCAAACCTTTCAGAGTGGTAGTGAGTGCCGACAAAATCGCATGCACACACACACACACACACACACACACACACACACACACTCATTCTGGATTTGATGCAAATCCCTGAAATGCTTACAGTGCCCCAGAGAAGCAGAGAGACTGTTTCACTGCTGGACATGAAAGTATGAACTATTTTCAACTCAGAGACTGGAAGCTTGCTTTTGCAGTTGGGAATGCTGCTGACATAAAAAATTTCTAAGATGGAAGAATACTCTACTGCAAAACCTTCAGGGACGTCAAACAACTATCCCACGCTGCAAAAATGGAGGAGGATGAGAGCAGAGGCCTTTGTGCTAGGTACAAACGTGGGAGCACAGCTTGGGTTAGAACAAACACCGTTCTAGCTTCATACAACGGATCGTTGTTCTTAAAAGCACCATTTGTCTTTTGTGCAATAAAGGAGACACACATTCGGTCCACTCATCTGAGTGACACTTGCCAGTCACACTGTGCAGTGTGGCAGAGTGGTGGACTATTTAACTGGTGGTATTCAGACTATTGTTTGCTGCTTCCCCTACCGTAGAGGGGATTGTCTCCAGAAGGGAAGGGATTTTTGTCACCATGGTACCTTTAGAACTTAGAAAGTGCTCAGCGTGTATCAGCTACTTAATAAAACTTACTGGTATGGCAAAAGAACAGTCTTTCCAACAAACGATGTTGAAACCACGGGCATCTGCATGCAGGAGGGTGAATTTGGTTTGCATCTCACACCAAAAATGGAATTAAGCAGAAAATGATCAAAGTTCTAAATGTAAGAGCTAAAATTATGTAGCTCTTGAAAATAATAGACATCAATCATTGTGACATTTGATTGGTTGTGATTTTGTATATATATGAAATTTATTGTCATAAATTATATATGACACTAAGAGAAGAAATAATTACACCTTATCAAAATTAAAATCCTTGGCATTTCAAAAGGCATTCGGAAAAAAAATATAAAGACAAAACACAGACTGGGTGAAACGTTCGTAAGCTGTGGGGCCCAATAAAGGTTTACAATCTAGAATATATAACATCTCCCAAAAGAACTTTGGCATTCAAACAATGAAGATCTTAAATAATATGAATTTAAAGTGGGTAACATTGACATTCTAAAGTATATCGCTAAAGGATTGAAAATTGATGTTTGCAGAAGAACATTTGTAGCAAAATTGTTCATGATTGTCCCAAATGGAAATTAACTCAACACCTACTGAGAGATGAGTGAACAAAATGTAGCATAGCCTAAAAAGGAGTATTATTCACCTATAAAGAGGATGAACTACTGGAACATGTTACCTTATGATTTAGTTTTGAGAACATTGTAATGTTGTGTTAAGAAATAAGACTCAAAATGGCTTACATTGTTATTACTCTAAAATGTTCAGGATAGGCAAATCTTTTTCTTAGTAAACATATATTTTTTCACTCATTTTACATACCAACCACAGTTTTTTTCTCCCTCCCTTCCTCTGGCTCACCCATCTCCCATCCACTCTTCAGAGGGATAAGGCCTCCCATCGGAATCAACTAAGCCTGACATATCCAGTTGATGTCGGACCAAGTCTCTTCCCACTGCATCAAGGCTTAGCAAGGTATCACAGCATAGAGAATGGGCTCAAAAAAGCCAATTTAAGCACCATAGATAAATCTGGGTCCCACTGCTAGGGGTCCCACAAATAGACCAAGCCAGAAAACTGTCGCCCATATTCAGAGGGCCTAGGTCAGTCCCTTGCAGGCTCCTCAGCTGTTCATGAGTCCTTGAGCTCTCACTAGCTTGGGTCAGCTGTTTCTGCAGGTTTACCCATTATGAACTTGCCTCCATGCCTTGCTCATATAATCCCTCCTCCCTATCTTGACTGGACTCCAGGAGTTCAGCCCAGCTTGGTTATGGATCTCAGCATCTGTTTTTATCAGTTACTGGATGAAGGTTCTATGATGACAATTGGGGTAGTCACCAATCTGATTATAGGAGAAGGTTGGTTCAGGCACCCTCTCCAATACTGCTCATAGTCTTAGCTGGGGTCATCCTTGTGGATTCATGGAAATTTTCCTAGTACCAGGTTTCTCTCTAACCCTGTAATGACCCCTCTATTAATATATCTCTGTCATTGCTTTCCCTCCATTTTCCCTTTAAACTATTGTCCACAGTAAACAAAAAGACATTGACCTGAAGATTACATATATTATACGAATTAATGAAATAATTCCATAGTAGAAAACCAAACACACTGCATGCAATGCTTGTTTCCGCTATGTTCTATCCATTTTAAAATTTTCATTAAAAATGAAGTTTGTCCTCTAATGATTTGATTTAATAATCTACATATTAAAAATGCATCTCTACAGGGAATGTGTGTGAAAGCAATAAACTATCACTTGCATGCTAACACAGCAATACATATAATATATAGCGGTGCAAAGCCATTTGATTTCATAGAGTTGTATCTGTGTCTCCTTGTACCCTGTAAGGTATTGCACTAGTGAGTGACTGAAGCTAAGATGCTTGGAATGGCTGTACCACTGTTGATGGCTGAGTGAAGTGAGAAAGCTTAATAAACAAGAAATTGGTGTGGGTAGTAAACGGGGAGCGAGCTACTTTGCCTAAAGTGGCCAACCCTGATTCAAAGGCTCTGTAAACTCTCCCAGCATTAGGTGGGAAGGGAGGAATTATTTTACCTTGTTATACAACAGAATAAAGAAAATGAATATTGCAGGACAGCCCCCGGCTTATACTTCACTATGAGTAGTATGGCACCATCACCACTTCTATTGCTGTAGACTGGTTGTGACTAACATCTTGCATTCTGTCTTGACCTGGGTGTGTCCCAAGATACTTAGAATTCAACACATTCAAAATGTAATTTACCATATATCCCTCACACAAAGCAAAGCTAAACAAAGCTTGCCCTCTTGAATATATGACACATCACAGCCCTGCTAGTGCCTTGCTCAATCCAAAGAGTTGGAAGTCATCCATGACAAGCAACTCTTTCATTTTCCCATCTCCACATCATAAGCACATTCTTAACTCCACCTCTGAAGCATCTCTGGAATCTCATTACATGTCTTCATCTCCACAATCAACACATTAGTCCACAAGTTCTGGCATCCATCCTTTGTTCGTGCAATCTGCTTCTCACAGTAGAGTTACAGCAATAAAAATGTAAATTATATCATGTCATTCTCTAGTTCTGAATGTTTCATTGTTGTTCCCTTGTGCTCGTGATGGAGATAAAAATTGTCTTGGCCTACACGATACTATATGACATATCTTTTGTGATTCTATAACTCGTTATACTTAGGCAGGATTTAGAAGTCTTAAAACATGTTCTCCTCCAAGCCTCAACCATTATGGCTTGGGCCACCAGCATCACCAATCTTCAAGGATTTAGTCTTTATGCATGCATTAGTTAAGCAGCTAGAAATTGATTTGGTTCAAACTGTAGTTCTATTGAGCATATACCCTAGGGTCTCTGTATCCCAATATAGAGATACTTGCTGATTTATATTCATTGCTGTTTTTTTCACTATACTCATAAATTGAAAACAGCCTGGATGTCCATTAGTTGAGGATAATGACAATGTTGTACATTTATATATGGAATATTATTCATCTACTAAAAATTAAATTCACAAATAAATGGATAGAGGTAGAAAAAAAATCACTCCAGACCCTAAAAGAAAATATTGTATGGTTTCTTTTATATGTGGATGCTAGCCTTTAAACTTTGAAAACTTGTACTACAATCTGTGTAACCACAGAGATTTGGTACCTAGTAAATGTCCAGGGTGAAGGAGATGATCTCTCATGGAAGCAGAAATAGAATATAGTTTCATGGAGAGAGAAAGGGGAGACTAGAATAGAAGGATTAAACAGGGAGGGGGAAGGGATGGAAGTAAGTCGGAGAATGCTGGGAGGGACGGCTCACACTAAAGGGCATTTGAAAAAATCACAAGGACATCTCCTACTACAGATGCTTCCTAAGACTTATACATCTGTGAAAGGAATCTAAAAGAGTCAAAAAATAATAGTGGAGAAAAATCTTCCAACTAGGTATCATAAGCCACTGAGTGAAAACCCCCGTGCCAGGAATGGGTTACATATTGTTGAGTTGTTGAGCAGAGAACCTCTTTGGAGCCCCCAAACATCACTCATGATTGCTGAGACTATTGGTTCTCCCCATAATATGATGGTAAAGTCCTACTGCCAAAGACAGTACTTATATCATCAAATGTGGAGAAGTCAAGCTGGTGCCAAACTAAAAGCTTCACCCCTTCTGACTAGCTAGAAGATCTTCACACTACCAGAGGAAAAGGGTATTCATCAACAGCACCTAAGTACAAACACTGACACCTATAGCAGTGGCCCTGTTGCAAGATATACTAAGATATACCAGTGCAATAATGGTACAAACGTTACAAGAGCGACCAACTTCTATTCGACTGGATTTAAGGTTTATTTTATGAGACGAAACATAATTGACACTGATGATGTGGCCAAACATCTGAAACTAGGTAGGATGTATGGGAAAATATAATACTTTTATTCTGATAAAGGAAGGTGGTGGTAGAATGACTCCTAATAACATACTGCTGTACCTAGAGATCAGTCCACATCAGAGAAGCTTCTTCTTCCAGTAGATGGAAACTATCACAGAAGCTCAAAGCTAGACAATATGTAGAGAGGGAGAGCCTTTGCAACACTGAGCCATAAGTAGAATGTCTTTATTAAATCCCTCCTTTTTTTTTTTTTATTTTCGAGACAGGGTTTCTCCGTAGCTTTTTGGTTCCTCTCCTGGAACTAGCTCTTCTAGATCAGGCTGGCCTTGAACTCACAGAGATCTGCCTGCCTCTGCCTCCCGAGTGCTGGGATTAAAGGCGTGTGCCACCACCGCCTGGTAAAATCCCTCCTCTTAAGACTCAGGGATCTATGTAGAAGAGGAGGCAGAAAGACTCTAAGAGCCAGAGGTGATGACTGACTACAAGGAAACAGTGTCTTTTTTATGCAATAAAAGTCATGCACATGAACTCACATAACTGTGACAGCAGACAAAAGACCTACATAGGTTCAAACCAGATGGAGTTCCTGCATTGAGAGGGGAAGGTAGATACAAAGTTCCTTCCTTAACCAAGAGCTATCTGCAAGTTATACCTCTGGCCAAGGGGAAATCAGTGTGCTTCAAAGGAGTGTCACTGCATGTATCAACCCAGTGTAGGACCCATGCCCAGAAGTAATTTATCAATACAAAATGAGCTCAATGACATTTCTGTAAACTTTTGTTTTGTTTTGTAAATTTTTGTCTTTTGCTTGTTTGTTTACATTTTCATTTTTTTTGTTTTTTTGTTTTCATTTTCTTTTCTTTTCTTTTTTTCTTTTGAAGAGAGACAGAAAGAGAAGACAGGAAAAAAAAAAAAACCACAAAATTGGATGAGGGGAGATCCGGGATGAGTTTGGGAAAAAGAAAACATTCTCAAAATATATTGTATAAAAAATAATAAAAATACAATAAAAGAAAAAGTATTTGCTGCTTAATAACCATTGGATAATCATGAACTAAGAGAAACAGTGGTAAAAACTAGAGACTAAAGGCAGCTTCATGGTCTACAGCAAAGAACAAGAGTCTGGCAAACATGATAGGAGGTAATATGGATGAATGAGATTATTATACAGCAATGATGAACTGTATTTCCAAACACACAGGTTATTGTAACCCAGGAGATATTAGGGTTGTAGACTGGACCACAGGCTGCATTATTGGGGATGTAGCATGTAAGGAGAAACAAGGGAGGATGTTCCCAGTTTAAAACAGTTTGGAGACAGAAAAGTTGTGAAGATTTTTTATTTTTATTTTTGTTTTAGCAATGCTGACTTAGTATCCCTGATTGCAGAAGAAAGGAATAGGAAAAGGTGGCATTGCTATTACCTGAATATCCAAGCTCATTTTTATATTACATTTTTATTTTCTAAAGACTAAGCTCATCTGATTATTTTTAAGCATTGTAAAATCAATTATTACCCAGTCTATTTGTTTCTTTCTGTCAATCATTAATGAATCTTTACCATCTCAATAATACCTTTACTAGTTCATGTAACACTACTTAAAAACACACAATCAAGAAGGGCTGCAAGCAGATCAACCGAAATGGTTCAAAGTAAGGGATTTAGCCATATCTTTTATTTGTAAAGATGCCATTTCCTTTGCCTTTTGTTGATCCACAAACTCTGTTTCGTAGAGCTTTTGCTTGACTGTGTCCACTGTGTGTGTGTATGTGTGTGTGTGTGTGTGTGTGTGTGTGTTGTGTAGTTTTTTGTCTTGCTGATGCTATTTACAGATGAATTGTCTTGACTCTCTGGGTTCTTGTTTGGTTGTCTTTGTCTTTCTTATCAGTGCCCATCAGGTGTCACAGGAAAGTGATCATTGCTAGCTCTTTATGGCTTCTGTTTAATTCAAAGTTTTTTAAAAATATTTACTTTTTATTATATAAAGCCATTTATTCACAAGCTTCATTAGGCCATGAATAGATCATTTATTCATTTTTAATTAAAATGTACTTACATCATTTTCATTTTTTATTTAAATAAAAATTTCCACTTACTTTACATAACAACTAGTTTCTCCTCCCATCTCCTCCCCTTTCCCATCTACTTCCTCCTCATCCACTCCTCTTCCATCTCTGTTCAGAAAGGGACAGCCTTCCATGGGCTTGCTCACAGCATGGCACATCAAGTTGAGGCAGGACAGAGCTCCTCCCCTTTCGTGGAGGTGGAGCCAAGGATTCCAGCATGGGGAACAGGTTAGCTAAAACCAGCTAAATGCCATGCAGAGGTCCTGCTTTCATTATTAGAAGTCTTACGAAGAGACCAAGCTACACGATTGTCATTTACGTGTAGGGAACTAGGTCAGTGCCATGAAGGCTCTCTGTCGATTCAGTGTCCATGAGCTCCATAGAGCTCAGGTCAGCGGTCTCTGTGGGTTCTCCCATCATGATCCCCTGGCTGGCACAATCCATCTTCCCTTTCTTCCACAAGACTCTTGGATCTCAGTGGAGTACTTGTCTGTGGCTCTTTGCCTCTGCTTCCATCAGTTACTGGATAGAGTATCTTTGATGGCAATTTTGGAAGACACCAATCTGCTTGCAGTAAACTGCCAGTTCAGGCACCCTCCACTATTGCTAGGAGTGCCATTTAGGGTTATCCTGTGGGTCACTGGGGGTTTCACTGGCACCAGGTTTACTTTGAAGAATTACACGTGTATGCGTGTCTGTGTGTCTGTGTGCATGTGCGTGAGAGTGACTGTGGAGGTCAGAAGGGGCCATGAGACTCCCCAGAGCTGGAGTTATAGGCAGTAGGAAGTGATGTGGGATTTTTGTGATTACCATTAATGAATAAAGAACTGCTTTGAGACTATAGCAGAGCAGGGCAGCGTGGAGCAGCTAGGCAGGGAGGACCGGACTGAATGCTGGGAGAAAGTTGGGTTGAGTGAGAGAGAAGCCATGGAGCATCCCAGAGATAGACACTGGGACCATTACCCAGTAAGCCACAGCCACATGGCAATATACAGATTAACAGAAATGGGTTAAATTCATATAAGAGTTATCCAATAAGAAGCTAGAGCTAATGGGCCAAGCAGCGATTTAATTAATACAGTTTCTGTGTTATTATTTCGGGCCTAGGGTAGCCGGGCAGCTGGGAACCAACCAACAGCCCTTAAATGTGGTCCGTGAGCTGAACTGCAGTCCTCTAGAAGAGCAGCCATGGGCTTGCACTCACTGAGTTATCTCTCCATCCTCAATTCATAGCTTTTTAAAAGGCGAATGACGTAGATGGTCTGAAGGGAAACCAGAGTTCACAGTGTATTTTAAAGGCAGTTTGGAAGTTTGGAGTCTGAATTTCTTCCCACGTCTCAGATAGTTTCGGAACCAAGCAGAGAGACTAGGCAACAAATGGTGCATCAGGTAGGGCTTCAGCTATAAATACATACAAGTCTGGCAAGGCAAGCAAGAAGTAGCTGTGTAGGCATTATACCCAGGAACTTCTGCATCTGTGGGTGGCAGAGTAGGTTTTGGGAAGCAGGCAGGAGCAATTAGCAAGGCAAAACAACTGTCCACCAGTTCTGCTGTTCAGACCTTTGATAGAGAGAGGGCCAGCTTGGCCACACGGCTGTTTCTGCATGGAAAATGCCCTTAACTCTGCAATCCAGGGAACAGCCTCCGTTTTGGCCAAGCTTTGTGTGAATGCCTACCTTTCACTTACTGGTTGTCATGGAGAGGATGTACCAGGTGCTTGGGTACAGAGACGGTGATTTGGTAAGTTTTCTGCTACAGAGCAACATGCAAGGTGGCCTGTCCCTAAGGTAGGAAGAGAGCAACAGAGCAGAGAGCTTCAGACAAGACAGATTTAGTTCTTTGCATTGATTTTGACATCTACAAGTGTCGCAACCAGGGCACATGACATACAGGGATTGCATTCTGATTTCCTTGAAACTGAAGTTGGCCCAGAGCCTGAGACAGCTTGGAAACCATGATGTAGATCCAATTATGAAGGAAAGTAAAATTTCCGGGCGTGTATTTGAGGTACATTTTAGAAAATTGCTTAGTCAGAAACAATCATATCCATTTGCTTTTCTGTTTAACCAGGATGAAAAATTTTCCCTGACTCATTTTTCTGTTCTGTTGGTAGCATGTAGCTTCCAGGTCATAATAATGTCATGATCAACTTACTCCAAAGTCTGAACATTGTAAGTGTATTAATGAACATCTAATATTTAAGGTTTCATTGACAGTTTTATATTGTCAAAGAAATGTTATCTACATTTATTATAGTTTCAGTGGATACATACTTAAGGCAGTTAATTTGATCATTTGTAAGTAATTGAATATGTTAATAACAAATAGTTGCTGATTTGGAAAACAGCTAACTAATCATAGAAATAAACACATAAAGACCAAAAAAAAAAATAACCCCAAAAGACCTAAGTTTTTGTCTAGTATAAAATGGAGGACACATTCTCTAGCCACTGTTGTATTCATTTCCCAACACCAATCAGTCAAGTGTTCAGTAAACAAGCATTCCTCTTCACTCTGGATTTCCTCTTGCTCCACATTTTGAGGAGACACCCTCTTATCCTCACTCTGTCCCAGAACTTAGCTTTGGCCATGATGTAACTTCTGAGTTTGAGGGGTAGTGCTGGGTCCTATTATTGTAGTCAAACAAGAAAAGCGGTAAGCAGAATGGTGCCGGAAAGGTCAATATTTCTCTTCTTGGAGTCTATGAGTTTCCTGCAGCCATCGTCCCAGGGGACTTGACAAATGTAATTAACATAAGGCGAGTATCCCGCATTCTTTAGATGACCTCAAAAATACTACACGATCCTGTGAAACAGGAGACCTTCCTTTCACTGCTGGAGACAGAAAGATGCCTCATAATGAGAGATTAGAAATTTTCCAAGTGGGAGATTATTGCTGACTTGGGAATGAAGCCCTCAGGTACCAGGGAAGGGTTTCAGTGCTCACCCAAAGGCAAGCAGGAGAACGAGGACCTGTCTTCCAGCTGCAGGGAGCCCTATTGTACCAACAACATGGCGCATTGGAAACTGAGTTTTGGAAGTCCTCAGTGCCTACCCACTGGGCACCTTAATTTTTGCCTGAGAGACATCTATCTCTATGTGGACATCTGATTTATGGCATATTAGATGAAAATGGTATTGTATAAGGGAGGATTGAGGCTAATTTCTCATGACAAATTGACATAAATTTTTCTTTTGGATCTTTTATCTGTCAGGATCACAAAACAGATTGAACCAGGAGAAACAGGAGTAAGATCAAAGAAACACCAGCGCCACCCAAAAATGACTTCTGAAGGACTCTGTGTATCTGCTGCATGGGATACATGAGGTATGAGTATGCAGGGTTTCAGCAGGTGGAACCAGTGGTTCATAGGATGATAGCAAGTACTGAAGACCAAATAACTGACGGACAATGTTTAAAGGCGTCGTAGAATTAGGGGACAGATGCCAGGCCTTGGCAAGTAGCAAGAAGTCTTTATGAACAGAAATGTGTCTGTGTAGCTGCCCTCTACCAGACTTCCGTCTTGGAAGTGGATCCCAGAGGAAAGCACCAGAAGGGTTTGTTTGCCATGACTCTGTGGCAAAGACCACAGAGGACTGCCATCTTGACAGAGTATGAGATATCAGGATAAGGAGTTCTTCCCCAAACTGGAGACAGACAAGCTTAAAGACCAACCACATTGAAAAGATGAAAGCATATAGTCATAGTGAGCAGAACTGAGTGCTAAGAGCATCAGCACAGTTTCTCAGCAGAGGTCCCGTAAAGTCCCTTTCCCTGGCACTAAGACAGTCCCCACATCCTCATGAGGACTTCCTGCCTTAAAAGCAGTAACCCGGAGCATCACCTTGCACAAGCATCTGGATTTAAAGTACTTGGAAGTCAAAAAGTTACTCTTTACATCACATCAAATGGATTTTCCTTAAAAAATAAAATAAGGATAACATATGGACCACCTCGGAGTCATTTCCATTAGTCAGTTTTTTAAAAAAGGGAAAAAGAAAGAAAAAGCTTTGAAAACTTTACTCATAGGATCTTTTCCTTATTTCTTTGATGTATTTGGAGTGAAAAGACTACATTAGTGCCTTTTAGCTTGCCAGACAACTCTCTAATGAACGCAAATGGAATAAGACCAATAAGAGTGTTGACTTCATTTTCAGAATCTTAATGTCGAGATTGTTTCTCCACAAGGCCAAAAAAAAAAAAAAAAAAAAAAAAAAAAAATTAGAAAGAGCATCAGAGTTTTTAACAAGCTCTACTTTTATGGAGTCATCAATTGCAATTAAATGGGGGCCAGCACAGAGAATATTATTAAGAACAAGAGGTATTGTTGATTCTTGGATCACATAACCACTAGCCAAAATAATAGTTATGCAGGCAGCTGTATAAAGGATAGAAGTTTGCCTTGATTCCACAACCAAGACAACACTGCAGTTTATAGCCTGCTTCTGTCTTGGTAAACTTTTAGATAGCCACAAACCAGTCATACATTTTTGTTTCTTTTTGCAGCAATAATTACTGGCTGCTGCTGGAGTGGCCGCCGTTGGAGTTGAGAATTCTTGGCCTCTTTGATGGTTAGGCACAGTCAATGTTTGTGAAAGCAACACATTTGCCTCTTGCCTTTCAAACAAAAAGATGGGTGCTCTTTTCTCTCTTTTGTTTCTTTGAAGGAAGATATGGACCTTCTTCCCAGGAGTGGCCCAATGTAACATATGTGGGGACAGTGGAGCAAGATGGAAGGGAGGTGATTTGCAATGGCGAGGGAGCACCATGTACACTTCCAGACCTGTGTGAGGAAGAAACTATGCCGCAGGAGTCGCCATTGGCTAGCATCTCCTCATGTGAACAGAGTAGCTGAATCCTTTCCTCTGTTACCCAGAATCCTCGGAGGCTTCAGTGCCTCCCACTGTAGTGGAGGCACCTGGAGCTGCATTCTTTTGTCAAGTTACTAGTTCAAAGGTGCTGAAGCTGATGTTCTGTTTCAGGCACCATATTCTGTCCTAGGAGTCATCACGGCAGGGACATCTGCACTCTCATGTTTATATTGTATTTAAATCTTATTAGATTTGTAAAAGCTTATTCACTGATGACTTTTTGGAACAAACCATACTTTTCTTTGACCCTGGTAGCCTGGACTTGGTGATGAAGTTTTTTTTTTTCTATAAAAATATTCTTAACACCTTGCACACACATACACCCACACACAATTTATAAACAGTTTGTTCACACAAAAACTCTTCAGGGATATAAAAGGTTTCTCACCAAGCTGGTCTAGGCAGTGTCCAATCAGGAGATCAGAAACATAGACATTGCTACACTGTCTGTGTACTTAGTGGGATGAGAATTCATTAGTTACTGGAATCTGTGCAAACTAACTTTAAATTTATTCAGTGGAATACAAACTTAATATGTACAAACCATTTGCATCTTCATGAGTATTAGTAAGTGCCAAGTACCACTATAGACAATATCCCTTCAGAAGTCAGCTAAGCTTACCTCTGTACTAGCTCAGAAGAGTTTTATTTTCTTATAAATTGATTATATAGCTCAAGCAGGTAGTAGGATGGGTAAGAGGCAAAGGAGGAGGAAGAGGAGGAGGAGGAAGTAGGCAGTAGTATAGGAGCCTGGATGCATACAATGTCATTTCAAGACACTCTCAAATCTATAGCAAAGGCTAAATTGTCTTACAATCGGTCTCCATCTTGGAAGAGTTGTTCAGCAGCCACACCATCATCCGTATACCTTTTATAAAATTTGGTGGTATATGGGCTTCCCCTGGAGGTGAGCATTCTCAGCTTCTGTAAGCATCACATGAAGTCAGTGGCTGTAGGGACAGCACCATGGCCACTCTCGGATCTAATCAATGCACACACCCATATCTCCTGTCTTTCTCCACTGGTTAATGTCAGTCATTTCTCCTTGGCTCCTCCCCCTCATCACTTCCCTTTCACTGATTTGACCATTGCATCAGCGGATTTTAGTTTTGTAATCTTCATAGACACACGTTGTTGTGATTTGGGAAAACATCTCCTCGAATGTTCACCTGCAAAGGTTTAGTACTAGTATGTAGAATGTGGCAGAATCTTTAAGAGGTGGGAACCAGTGGGAGGCAGTGGAATTATTAGCACAGAACCCTTAAAATTGATAATGAAACTCAAGCTCCTTCTTCCATCCTTATCTTCCGCTCACCACAAGGTAAAAAGTCACCTCTGTTCCAAACTCTAGTCACAATATAATATAAGCCAAAGACATGGAGATAAACAGTTGTAGATGGAAAGTTTTGAAACCATGGGCTGAAATGAGCCTTTTTCTCTCTCATCGTGATTATCTCAGGTTTGGTCATAGTGATAGAAAACTGACTAACATGGATATTTTGGTTTGGTATCATCTTAGTATTTTTTTTTTTAGCTTACAATATAAAGCAGTCTTGTAGAAAATCAGTTTGTCTGTTAGATCTGACCCACTGTGTAAGAGCTCAAAGATCACACGTGAGAAGTTTTTAGAGAAGAGTAGCCTCAACAAGCTCTGACATTTATAAAAACAAGTGTATTTGTCCAGAGGCATGGCAGCAAGAAAGCCTCAAGGCAAGTTGCTTCAGAAAAATACCCAGAACTAGCAACGTGGCAGAGTGAAAAATTCCTCGATCACAAGCAGTAGATAAGCGGGAAACAGCAAGTCTCAAATGTTGGCCGAACTGTGCCCTCTGCACTTTGGGGTTTCACATACACAGCCCATTCTGTGTCCATTGTGGAAATTTGTTACTTCCAGCAGGGCCTTAACCCAAGCCACACTACAATTTCAAAGTGGCTTGCTTGTTAGAATGAGGATGCTTCTTACATTGAATTTGTACGAAGCTGCACCAAATAGAACCCATATCAGATGAATTATCACTGTGGGAATCATACCATGTCAGCAGGTGAAGCTCTACTGATAGAACATTTTGGAAGTGTAGGGAAGTAGACAAAAGCAGCTGCTGTTGACATCTGCCATGAGGGTTATCTTTCCACTCATTAGGAGAAAGGACATGTTAAATTGTACGCTTTCTTATTGGATGAATTTGCCCTTATTGTATGGAGAACGTTGAACCATATTTGATGCGAATGCCCCACCATCTCTTTGGTTTTGTATTGCCTCTCTGCTTTTCCCTATCACACAGAGCAGATTATTATTATGCATTCAATATATGCTTACCCATGTTCCCGCATGGGACCTGGAATAAAGATTTCATGTCCCAACTCCTCTTGTAGTTGGATATATCTTATCTGTTCTACTGATTTCATGTCATTGAAATTTGCGGAGGATCATTATTGGAATACTTAACCCTCAGTTGGTTGTGGTCTTTGGGAGATTATGGAATCTTTAGAGGTGAAGCTTTGCGGGAGAAAGTACCTCACTCAGAGAAAGCTTGTAGGATTTATTGTCTTACCCCACTCCTTCTCTTTCATGTGCTTCCTGGGTGTGGATGGAAAATGTGTTCGGTCCACTTCCTATTTCTGCCATGTGACATGCCTTCCAGCCATGATGTACCCTGCCCCTTTGGAGCCATAAACTAAGTTGAAAGTCTTTCTTTCTCAAGTTGTTTTTAGTCAAAAGTGCTTTACCACGGCCACAGAAAAGTATGTAATATAGGATATAAGCAAACAATGGGAGGACACTTTGAAAGTGTCCTTGAGAGAGGTGTTCTGGCCCAGACCTTTAATCCTAGCAATGGGGAGGCAGAGGCAGGTGGATCTATATCCACGTGTATGTAGAGATACCCTGTCTCAAAAAAATATAAACAAATTGCCCTTGAAAAAAGAGTTACGCCTTTTGAAATACAAGATATTTTATAGTTCTATGGTAGCCATAGAACCATGTTGATATAAGTCTAAGGTTCCATGGCAAATCAGTAAGCTGGAATGAAACCCTTAGGATTTTGGAGAGTAACCATAATAGAACGCAGAACATTGGATAGGTGTGAGAGAACAAAGCCCTGGACTTTAAGGTATTATTAATTGGGGTTTCTGCACATAGAATGGTACTTAATTCTAACTAACATCAAAGTACCTTTCCGTGTGGACCCCCCACCAGAGGTGTGTCTTCTACTCCCACGGACAAGATTTTAAAGAGTTGTAGTTTAGTGGGTTTGGCTTATGGCTTATAAAGCAGTCTCTTAAGAGTTTGGTCAAAGCTAATTAATTCTTCACACTTTTGCTAATGGAATCACAGATAAAAATCAAGATTCTGTATTTAAAATATAGTGAAATCCGTGGCCTGAAGCCAAACTTTATTAACCCAACTGCTTTGAAAAGCCAGTTTGAAGTCATTAGGCAAGTCAGACTGCTGCTCCAACAAAAATTAATCCACCTAACTTTGTGTAAATAATTAAAAATCAAAGTGTGACACTTGTTGTCTACTTAAGCGTTTTGTATATCTTAGCAAATGTGAAAAATACAGCAAAGTGTAAATTAAGAAAAACATTAACTTTGCAATACTGCAGACAACAACTGTTGCTGACATTTTTGGTGGTTTTGTTGTTGTTGTTATTATTATTTTTGTGCATGAAAAGTCACACAGTAAGTCATATGCATCCTGATTTGGGAGTTGGTTGTGATAAGTTAATAATTTGAACTTATCATCCTAAGAAAGTAATATTTAGTTGGAGTTGATGCTCTCAGAGTGATCAATGCCCTTAGCTAAAGTGTACACTAAGGGACATCCTTAGATTGAATTTGATGTGGGCTTGAAGAATAGAATTCCCTCTTGTGGTAGTAAAGGTTTTTAATTTCCCAATTGGTACAATCTCTCTCTCTCTCTCTCTCTCTCTCTCTCTCTCTCTCTCTCTCTCTCTCTCTCATCTAGTAATTGTATGCATTTATGAGTGTGGTATGACATATCATTGCATGTATCTGATGTCTAACAGTCAGAACAGAGTAATTGGCATACACTTCAACCTAAACATGTGCTGTGTCCATACATTGCAAGCATTCAAGTCTTTATTGATGTGGGATTTACCTCCGTATGTTATAAATATATTTTATTACTACTAGTTAGTAAAGTAGCTGCTTTGGCCTATGGCAGGGCAGAATATAGCAAGGCAGGAAATCCAAGCAGAGATAGTGGAAGAAGGAAGGTGGAGTCAGACAGACACCATGTAGCTACTGAAGGAGAAAGATGCCAGAATCTTGCCAGTAGACCATGAGTCATAATAGAAATGGGTTAATTTAAGCTGTAAGACTTAGTTAATAAGAAGCCTGAGCTAATAGACCAAAGAGTGTTGTAATTAACATAGTTTCTGTGTTTTTCTTGGGGGGGGGGGACTGAATGGCTTTAGGACTGAGCAGGATCCAAAATTTTATCTACAAATGGCACCAACGTGGGGAAACTATATCTAATTAAAACTTGAGAGAGTTTGGGAAGGAATTCTAGGCATAAAAGAACAGAGTTAAGCACAGCTTCTTGGTAGCAGCATTTTCTTGGATGGGCTATTTGCTAGATGCAAGCATGTCTCATTTCTGAGAGGCTTTCTGACTTAGCTTTAGCTGCAAAAACCTGCAGCTCCTTTAAGAGGCCCTGACACCAAATACGTAAATAGTGTTTATGAGTAGCCAGTGGCATACTGAGGTCAAGTTTGAACCTTGAAACTCCACAGAGTTGTGGCAATAAATATGGCTCCTGTCAGTACCTTCAGTATGAAGCTAGACTCTCAGAAAGCAAAGGAATGGGGTGTATCCAGCCATCAAAGCCACACCTTTAATCCTAGTCATATCCCTTAGCAAATTAAAGACTAGTGTGGTCAGAAAAAGGCACAGATATACAATAACAACATATTAAAATGGAAAAAAAAAACAAGAAAAAAACCTCTAAATGGTTTACAGTGTGTTTAAAAATGTACATAGGCTTGGGAGAGGAAAAAAAAAACATAAAGTCCTAAAAAACAAAAGAAAGAAAGAAAGAGAGAAAAAGAAAGAAAGAAAGAAAGAAAGAAAGAAAGAAAGAAAGAAAGAAAGAAAGAAAGTAAGTAGTTGGGTGTGGTGGCACATGCCTTTAATCACAGCTCTTGTGAGGCAGAGTCTGCCTGATTACTGTGAATTCAAGGCCAGTTAGTCTACAAAGCAAGATCCAGGGCAGTCAAAGATAAACAGAGAAACCTTGTAGGCAGAAAACAAAAATTGAAAAATAAAAATAAAAGAAATAATGAATATAAAAAAGCCATGTAAAGATGGAAAATGCACAAAGAGTTAAGAAATACAGATGAATAGTCATCCATAATAACCAAACTTTTACTTACATTAAGTTTTATAGATATACAGATATGATCTTTAACTCTTCAAAGATCTGTAGAATACAGCATTTAAAATGTTTTAAGAACTCGAACTTTTCTCGACAGTAAGACATGCCTGCTTCTGGCAGCACTGATTACTTCAGAGAGGATGATAAGCACCGAAGAAACTTGTTATGGAATTTGCCTTTGGTGTAACAAGGGTAGCCATTTGGGCATGAAACTGCTTTTGACTGGATTGCTTGATGGTATGCTGTATGAATTGAACATGCCGGACCAAGAGAAAAATGACTGCTGAAATTGCCAAAAGAAAGTTAGACAGTACTTTAGGGATCCTACTTCATGAAAGAGTCTGCTAGACATTTTTCAGGACACAGAAGAAAGTGATTGACAAACTGCCAATATAGGTGAAACGGTCTTTCAAATTTCCTGCTTCATGGAAAAGTCTGCTGGATACTATGGGTCTGTTGGTTGAAGATGGATGCCCCAATGTTACAGAAGAACTTTGGGTGACTGTCCAGGCAATGAGATGTTTCTGTTAATACTAAAGTTTTGGAAGTTCCTTACAATGCCCTTCCTGTTTACTTAGCTAATATTATATTCTCCTGTGGTCTTTGTTGGAATTGAAGACTGATAGTGTTCCTTAGTTATGATAAAAGATAAATTAGATATAAAACTTCAAACTCACAAAGATAGTATAGATGATAAAATATTTTCCTTAATTTGCCAAATGTAAATAGACTAAATATTGTAACTATAATTCTTGCTTCATATCTGTTTTGTATATGTAATTTTACTATGTCAAAGTTAAAACCTTTCTTTTCATTTATATAGAAAAGGGGAAATGATGTTGGATACCCCTCTGTATGCTATGAATATGTTTTATTACCATTGATTAATAAAGAAGTTGATTTGGCATATCGCAGGGCAGAATATAGCTAGGCAGGAAATCCAAGCAGATATAGAATTTATATGTATATGTAAGGAGGGCTTAGGCAGATACCATGTAGCTACTGAAGGAGAAAGATGCCAGAACCTTACTGATAAACCATTTGTCTCATGGTTAAAGTATAATATAATAGAAATGGGTTAATTTAAGATGTGAGGGTTAATTAATAAGAAGTCTGAGCTAATAGGCCAAACAGTGTTGTAATAGATGTAGTCTCTGTGTGTTTCTTTGGGACTGAATGACTGTGTGTCTGGGCAGGACAGAAACTTCCATCTCCACTTTCTATTACCTATTTTTAGACTATTCTAGCAGTGGATACTAACCTTAGTTACCATGCTATGCTCCAGGATATTAGATGTTTATGCTTGTCAGTGAAACCAGTAACCCATTAGCTCTTCCTCCCTGCCTCCCCTTTCCAGACTGATAACCACTCCGTGTCTCTTGAATTTCATGAGATCAACACTTCTGCCCCTTCATGTGCATCAAAGAGTTTTTCTTGACCTTCACAGACATTTTCTCACTCCAGCAATGGGTTTCTCTTTGGATCATAGAAGACTTGTGTGAGAAATCTAAGAGCTTTCTTGCTCATTGGCCCCCATGCATAGCTTCTGCCACATGGGGCCACATAAGCAACAAGGTGGAGGTACTGTCTAAACTCTATGGTGGTGGCGTTTTGCTTGCTATACATTTGGCTATGGGTTAAGTGATTTCCGGGATTGAATCTCATCTAATTCTGGCACTTGAGGTCTGGATAGAGGGATAGAAGTGCCCATTGTTCTACTCCCTGGCAGAAGCTGGTGGCTTCATTTAGACCACCAGCCCATCAGGCTCTGTCTCATCACTGCCAGCTCAGACACACTCATCACACACATTATGTACTCAGAACTTGGTGAGTACAAATACTACTCAATTTAATTGCATTATTTTGGAATATGTTTGTTTTTTTCCTGGCTTAGAGCAAAAGTGGATTTGTGAATCTGCTGATTTGAATCTATTGATTGGAGGAACAATAAAGCCCAAATTTCTCATGTTAATTTTTGACACTAATGATGCACATTAACACCTTACATAAATCAGGATAAGCTATCTGATTTTTACTATGAGATAAAATGTGTAGTTTGGTTACTATTGCACATTGCATTCTTATAATGCGAAATGTGTGCATATATTAGCATACTAATATATATATACATATACATGCATATATAATATATATAGTTAGCCCTTGTTATTAGTGGGATCAGCTGCTCCTTTGTATTGTGCGTACAAAAATTCAAGGATATTCAAGTACCTCACACAGAATAGTCAGTTATTTACACATAACTTATGAAACATGTTCCATATATTTTAAATAATCTTTAAATGTCTTTAAAGCCTAATATAGTATCAAGATTTTGTACAAAGCTGTCATGCTAAGTTGTTAAAGAAAAGAGGTGGCACAGATGCAAGTTTTCCTCAGTGTGTTCCATCACAGTTGGCTGAATCATCATATATAGAAAATACGAATCTGAATATATGAGTATATACATGTATGTATACATGTAATGAGTAGTCATTATGCAAATATAAGAAGTTATAGTTCACGCTGTTCTAAATTCCCTCGAAATTAATGCACAGCTGTCTGTTGGATAATCATCTAGCCCCCAAGTTAGAGACTTATGATGACCATAACTACCTCTCATCATTCTGTAGAGCAGTCAGATACCTCTTTGCCTGAAGTCACCCATGTCCTGAGATGGCTGAAGAGAATCAGTGGCCTCATACATTGGGCAGACTGTATAGACAGTGACAACTATCTAGTACTTGCTGGGAGCTCCTCTATGTGGACTTCTCTATGTACATGAGCAGGCTTCTGGGCTTTCTTCCTGTATGCTGTCATGAGATTTCCTCTCTGGAATGTGGCCTATTAGAACGGAGAAGCTTTGGTGCCTTTTCAAGCCATCAGTATGAAATATCATTTCAGACAGCATTACTTTCGCCATATTTTGCTGTCTGAAATAGGTCACAGGGATGTCCCAGTTTTAAATGAAGGCGTTTATTCTGGGAAGGTGGGTAAAGCATACGTTCAACTATATTCATATCTCATTTCTAGCTGTATCTCTGTAGATATCATATATTGGACCCTGTATTTATCTATATTTGTTATGTTCTGTATTTGTATGTCTATCCATTGATCAGTATACAACACACAAGCAAATGTAGATTTTTTTTATAAGAAAGGCCTATTCTCTATATTCTATATTTGATATTAGAAGTTATGTGAGGATAGGAAATTTCTAATATATTCACAGGTACAAATTAGGTGTGGTGTTTCAGAGGAAGAAAAAAACCTTAGGAACACCTGGGTAATGCTTTTTATTTCCTGATAAGACAGCTCACCCACCATGCAACATTTTTGTCTCCATTTCGCTGATTGTCTTGATCCCATTTTTATTGAAGCTAAGCAATCAGTTTTCATTGACTCAGTTGCTCTGGAATGCACGCCAGTCTGTGATCTTATAGTACATTTGAAATGTCATCACTTCTTTGGGACTTGGCTAGGGATCTAGGACATGCTCTGGAGTTTTTATTCTAACTCCAGAGGAAAGCATCAGAATAAACTCGATATCCATGAGGGTTTCATGAGTGAATGGGAGACAGCCTGTATTAATAGACATTAATTGTTATTAGGAGAGATAGACTTTTGCTGTCATTTTTGAGATACGAATTTGCACAACTTATCAACGATATTTCAAAATCCCCGATGGACTTTAAATCACTTAGGAATTCAGGTTCCATTTATAAAGTTCGTATCATTGACTTAATTTGCATTAGTCTACCTATACCTGGATTCTGTTCATTTGGGAAACACACTAGATAGTTTATAAAGATAAGGAAAAGAAAGGTTGTTATGTCCAACAATAGGACGTAAGTTAGATGAATTATGATACACCTCATTTACAGTATAGCTACTATAACACGTGGTGTACAAGAATATGTTAAGGCTCAGAATAAATATGTAAGTAAAAACAGAGCATCAGTAGAAATGACAACAGACACCTGCACAGCACACTCGAGCATTCGACAAGCAGTACTTCTGCATAGTGAAAGAGGGCAGGTATCGCAAATAATGATGCTAATAGAATTATATATGGTTTCTAAGGCTGTTCAATTATTTTTTATTTTCAAATTCTCTATATTCAGCAGCTACTGTTTATTATCATTAGAACAGAAAATAAAAGGTTATTTAAATTATGAACCTTATCTGCATGTTTATGTGACTATATTTCCTGTCTGCTTAGACATTCATTGATTATCTTCCAATGTTTCATTATTTGGTCTTGAGATTTCCTAAGAGGTAGAAGTATCGTGAAATTCTAGTCCAGTCATTCATTAAACAACAAAAAAAAAAAAAAAAAAAAAACAGCCCTGAGAAGAACTTGGCCCTCAGTTGTCCACTGTGAAGGACCTCTTCAGAAAGCCTGGTTTCTGACCTTGCTTCACGTGTCTATATAATCTTAGTGTAAGGCCATTTGATCCCAAGTCATCTTTGATCAATGTTTAATGATCAGAGTTTATGTAGCAATCAAAGACATCATGAAACAGGAAATATTTATAGCTTATGGCCAATTGAGGCTCGGCAAACCAGCTTTTCCACGGTGTGATACACAGTTCAATTGACGCTATTGGCATTCCACACCACACAGACCCATATCAAAGACATTTGTTATGCTTTGAGCACGAAAGCAAAGTAAAACATAGATAATTTGAGAAACCAGGAAACTTATCAGGGATGGGATCCATGGGTTGCCTGTCAGTTGGCAGACACGGTGCCACCGAGTGCTTGGCAGGACAGTGCATGCATGCAAATGCAGGCCATGCATAGCGACAGCAGGTTTTTCTCCAACTGGAGGATGTTGCTATTCAAGAGGGCCGATGAATGAAACCAGAATTGCAAGGACTGTGGTGGAAAGGCGGGCAGGAGCAGGAGACAGCTGCGCGGGTGACCGCTTTACAAGTAGAAGCTGTCAATCAGAATGTGTGAAAGGCCCAAATCCAGGGAAACCAGGATCCCACCCCCTTGATACCAATCCTAATAGAGTGCCAGTCACCGATGCAAATACGGGGCCGAGTAGCATGATGACAGCCCCTGCCGCTCCTGCAGAATTAACTCATCAAAAACTGGCCCTCACTCTCATTTACACATGATGCACACATCTTGTCTCAGGGAATTTTATTTAACAAAGGTTATTGCCACCCTCGCTTAGAGCTGTTTAGTTCTTTTTAGGGCTTTCTTTTATTTATTTATTTTTTCAGGTGTGGGAGCTTGGGATTTTCCTGGTCTTCTTCCCTCAGGCCTTGGGCTCAGGGTATCCACAAGAAGAAGCTTACTTTTGAAGACTTAGAAGCCTGCTTTTATTTTTTTTTTTAAAATATCGATCAATTGATTGATTATATACCTGAGCGCACGCGCACACGCAGGCATGCGTGTGCAAAGCACATAACACAGTCTATACACGGAAATCAAAGGACAACTTTCAGGAGTTGGTTCTCTTCTTCTACCATGTGTGTCCCTGAGATTGAACTCAGGTCAACCCTTTAGCCGATAAACCATCTTACTAGGCTTCAGACCCCTGCTTCTAAAGGAATATGGAGCCCGGAACTTCAGACTTTACCTGTCTGTGACTAGGGGTATCTATGTACCAAGCTTACTCCCCTATGAAAAGGGTTAATAACCAGTTACAAAATATGACCACACTCTTAAAGTAGGGTTGTCTAATAGAAATATTATATCAATTCTATGAATTTTTTGTAATTACATTTTATAAGCAAGGAAAAATACCATTGAAGATTATTTTGTTCTGCACAACATGTCTGAACTATTGTTTAAACATGAAATCATATTGAGACATTTCTAATCGTATCATCTATTTTTGCACGAAACCTTTCAAAATCCGAAGCGTATTTTACAGAGAAGATACAAACTCCACTACCAATAGTCCAAGCCCACGAGAGGAGAGCGGCATGCTACTAAGAGCCCCAGATGACAAGAAACATAACAATATTTGGGAACAACCTTGAATTTTTTGGAAAATAAACAATTTTAAAGTGTTTTATAATATCGATTTATCACAGTCCTGAGGACGAAGTGTTTTTCTGACAAAGTAGTTTTCCTTTCCCAGAAAAAAAATTTACCAAAACAATACTGTCACTGAGAATAAAAACAAAAGCCCACAAAATAAGAGGCATTCTGATATTTATGCACCCTAAAATTCTATCCATTAGACCAAAATTACATATGTGAGATAATTAGCCAATTATTTGTAGAGCTTTTTTTTTTTAAGGTAATTTGGTAGATATAGCGCTGGGATATATTATCGGAATATAAAAAAATTAAGCCTGGTCACAGACAAATGATAAGTTCATCCAAATGGTTCCATTTCAGAGGCTCAAGCAGAGCTAACAGAAGCAACTGCCCTTTCCCTCATGACCCTCAAATTCATCACCATTAGCAGCATTAATAGAATTAAAAAGAAACACATGTATCCTAGAACATTAAAAATAATAATCTCCCTATCTTTGAAAATTAGGAGGCCAAGTTATATTGCTCAGTAGGAATGCAGATATTACAGAGAAAAATAATGAAAATATTAATCACTGGAGCATTTTCTTTCCTTGCAGTATTGCCATTACTGTTGCTGCGTATCACTTTATGTCTGTGTTGCTTAATGGAGCCTGAAACATGACTGCGATACTTTAGGTGCTCCAACTCTGAGGTCTGGTGATGGAAAACCCCATTAACCGGACTTTACGTGGACTTGGACATCAGTCTGAAATGCTGAGCATGTAGCAAGTGTCCTTGAGTAGAACAATTTTCTCGATGGAACATTTGGAGAATATGAATTTTAAATATGGACGTGTTTAAGTTGATTATTGAAAAACATTTATATAAATGTGGAAACTACAACAGACTCGGGAGGGTCTCACAAGTCTTTCCCACGCTCACTGTAGGGCCTCGCTTACATTGACCAGCAGAGATTGCTCTGGGATATAAACGCCTGTGACCTAATAGAAAGTTATGATAGAAATATTTTGATAAATATGGTCCAATTTAATAAAGACTGAGGGTCAACGAGAAGTAAGGAGTCACCACCCATCTAACTGAAACTTAGTGATTAGATTTCAGGAAGATTACAAAGAAACACAGGAAGAGTATAAGGCCCTTGCTGGAGACAACATGTGTTGTGGGAGGAACGTATCTAGGAGCATTTGTTACACAATGCCTCTCATGGTGTTGAGAAGACAGTTTAGTCAGTAAAGTACTTGCCACGCAAACATGAACCTCCATGTAGTTCTCAGAACCCATAGAGAAAGCCGGGAATGGGCTTGAATATTGATTTGGAATCTCAGTGCTGGAAAGGCAGAGGTAAGTAGATCCCGGGGGCTCACTGGCCAATCTGCCTAGCCAAAGTGTTGAGTTCTAGGTCTCAGTGAGAGATTCTGTCTCAAAAATAAAGGTGGATGGCACCCAAGGAATGACGCGTGAGGCTGACTCTGGCCTCCACACAAGCTTCCCCAGTTCCTACACAGATATACTAAAGAGTGCTCTTATATAAATGACTCCCACAAAGTACTTCTTGAATGAATGCCTAAGTTCATGAAGGCATGAGTGAATCTCTGACGCAAGCTCCCTTTCAAGTTAGAAAGCATTAGGACCCTGGGTTAGGGATTTGCAGGTTGGGGGTGAAAAGTTCTGACGACAGTCTTTAGGAAGTGGAGAGAGGAAGATCAGGAATTCAAGGTCATCTTCAGTTACATAGCCAGTTTAGGTCAGCCCGAGTCACATGAGACACTGTCTCAAACAAAAATAAAAACGAGGTGGGGGCACTAAAAAAAACCTCAACTTTCTTGGTTTCTAATAGCTCATCAATAATCATATTGCTTGGCCGGGCGGTGGTGGCGCACGCCTTTAATCCCAGCACTCGGGAGGCAGAGGCAGGCGGATCTCTGTGAGTTCGAGACCAGCCTGGTCTACAAGAGCTAGTTCCAGGACAGGCTCCAAAGCCACAGAGAAACCCTGTCTCAAAAAACCAAAAAAAAAAAAAAAAAAATCATATTGCTTCTTTGGACCCATTTTCTTATCTATAGAATGGGAGTATTTGTCATTTTATGTAAGTGGGAGAGGCTTTCTATTATGATTTTTAATTTTTTTTCACTGAAAATAGATTTTTTCCTCACATAATTTTTGTTCACATGATTGTTTTTCCTTCCCTGTCCTTGTCCCAATTCCTTGCCCTCCTCTCTTCCATCATGATGTACTTCTTTTCTATCTTTCATCAGACAAAAAAAAGTCTTTCTTTATTTTAATTTTTTTCTATACATTTTCTCTACTTCCCTCCCTGCTTCTCCCCTCCCCTCTTCAACCCTCCCCCAAGGTCCCCATGTTCCCGATTTACTCAGGAGATCTTGTCTTTTCCTACTTCCCATGTAGATTAGATCTTTGTAAGTCTCTCTTAGTGTCCGCAGTGTTTTCTATGTTTTCTGAGATTGTGGTTTGTAGGCTGGTTTTCTTGGGTTTAAGTTTAAAAACCACCTATGAGTGAGTACAGGTGATAATTGTCTTTCTGCATCTGGGTTACCACAGTCAAAACAATGTTTTCTAGCTCTATCCATTTTCCTGCAAAATTCAAGCTGTTATTTTTTTCTGCTGTGTTAGTACTCCACTGTGTAAATGTACCACATTTTCCTTATTCATTCTTCAGTCACGGGGTATTTAGAATCTAAAATGGCTTAAAGACACTTAAACAAATGTTAAAAATCCTTAGTCATCAGAGAAATGCAAATCAAAACAACTCTGAGATTCCATCTTACACCTGTAAGAATGGCCAAGATAAAAAAAAAAAAAAAAAAAAAAAAAAAAAAACCACTGATGACAACTTATGCTGTACAGATTGTGAGGAAATGGGAACACTTCTGCATTGCTTGTGGGAATGTAAGCTGGTACATCCTCTTTGGATGTCAGTGTGGCGATTTCTTAGAATATTTGGAAACAACCTTCCTCGAGACCCAGTAATACCACTTTTAGGTATATATCCAAAGGATGCTCAACCATGCCACGTGGACATGTGCTCAACTGTGTTCATAGCAGCATTGTTTGTCATAGACAAAAACCAGTCTTCTAAGGGATAGTAATAAAATATATCAAGATAAAATATAATAAGATAAAACAAAAACAGTCACATAGGAGTTGGAGAAGGCAAATCAACAGAAGGAAAAAAGCCCAAGAGAAGGCACAAGAATCAGAGACTTACTCATTTGTGTACTCAGGAATGCCTTAAAAACACTAAGATATAAGCCATAATATATGCCGAGAACTGCATATATGTGTATATATACATATATATATATATATATATGCATGATAGATAATATATATGCAGACTCACATGGGCTCTGTGCGTGCTGCTTCAGTTTCTGTGAGTTCATACGAGCTTTGATTCTGTTTGTTTAGAGGGACTTACTTTCTTGGTGTCCTCCATCCCTTCTGTTTTTACATTCTTTCCACTTCTTCCATGGGGTTTCTCGATCCTGAGAGAAGGGATTTGATGGAAATATTCCATTTAGGGCTGAACATTCTGAGGGGAAAGGTTTTTTACAATCTCACTGTTAGTAGCTACGAACTCTGCATAGGCATCTATCTGATTTAATACTCTGAATTTATATTCCATAATCAGTTAGTCAGAAGTAGCATCAGAATAAGTCCACCCACGGTTCTCAAACATTAACTGCAGACTGAGGATGTCCCTCGGCTGGTAAAGTACTTATTTTGCATGCACAACATCCTAGACCCCTATAAAGCAGGTATGGTGGTACACGGCTGACCTCCCAGCACTAAAGTAAAGGCAGGAAAACAAGGTATTCAAGGCCATCCTTGGCTGCATGGTGAATCTGAGGCCAGATTAAGCTGTATGAAGGCCAAAAACAAAATATCAAAGCAAAACAAAACAAACAAACAAAGTAACAACAAATCACTTCTCAAATACTAATTTTAATAATCAAATGCTATATTGGAAGGAGTTAATTTTGTTTCTTCAGCATTTACATTTTCTAAATCTTATTTAATCAAAAAATTCTTTCCAAATAAACATCTGTATCGAATCATGAAGAATCTAGGAATGACTTTTGAAACAAATAAAAGGAAGCTCACATGTCCATGTGTCCGGGGACCATAAATGGGCAGCATCAGTAATACATGATCTTTGAAAAGATCTATATATTTCTATATTTTGTCATCAGTCAAGTTTTTATTCTTTTTTCTGTTTCTACTAAGTCAACAGCTTTCTTCTTCTTCTTCTTCTTCTTCTTCTTCTCTTCTTCTTCTTCTTCTTCTTCTTCTTCTTCTTCTTCTTCTTCTTCTTCTTCTCCCTCCTCCTCC
>NC_022023.1:23170667-23179035 GCF_000317375.1 Microtus ochrogaster
CCTCCTCCTCCTCCTCCTATGGGGGCATAGGCCTGATTACCAGAAACCAGGGAAGGAGTAGCGATTAAAGGCAAAGCTCACTCGTTTCTGAGTTGAATGGAGTATTAGAAGAACACACAAAGTGAGACTTATTTGGGCTGCTGTTCGTGTTTAAATTTTGCCTTTAAAAATATCCCTCTTATTTTAGGAACTTGAAAATTTCTAAAAAACAAAACTGAAATAATGTTATTTAGTTTCTAAAGATTGAACAATCTGAAAGTGATCAGTTTCCCTCAGCAGTTCAGGCAGGCTGATCATTCGTTTCGAACCCTGTCCTATGAAAGTAAACTCTTTGACTTATTTGTTCTGTCAGATAAATCTGTGCTTATGAGGTCCATTTTGCACACAGCAGAGGTATTTATACCATCTAAACAGAACTGTCCTCACTCAGTTCCAGCCCTCCATTAAGATGGCAGATGTGTAACCAGAGAGTGTGTGTCTGGGGTCTCTGAGTCCAAAGCCAGGGCATTATGAGAGCTGGTTCTGATTAACCTGTATAGAGTATCCAATGTAAATGCTATTAAAACCTCATTGAATGGTATAGGAACTGATTACTTACCCAGGGAGTTCTAAGTAAATTGAAGCAAATTGCCTGAGAATTAATTTAACGAACATTGATAACCATCTGCTCTGCTTGAAGTCCTGGGCCTGCAGTGATAGGAGGGACAAAGACAAAAATAGGCCTGCCTGCCCTCCAGAGGGGTCTGCTCTTTTCTGCCCAGCAAGCCACAAGACAAGCATGCGGCTGAAGTCATAGCTCCAGAACATTCCGCCCACTGATCCAAACATGGAACAAACTGTTGAGGATTTGTGGGACAGCCTCAGAGACCTTCTGACCTGCTCAGAAAACTGGAGTGAATGCCAGGATAATCTTAGATCTGGAGGGACTCAATAGTTAGAAAGTTCTGACTGAATGTAACCAAAAATATTTCTGAAAGACTTGGCATGGACAGGAGTACAGATCTTCAACAGGTAGAGCTTAGAGACTCACACATCCCCAATACGGGAAGAATGACTTGAGAAAAACAATACTAGGAATGGCAGTGATAAGAAGCGCTCACCCTGCTGGAGGAAGCATCCTTTGCTCCCACTCACATGCCCTGTCTCCCAATAGCACCCTGAGTAGGTGGGTCTACTTCTCTCTCCGTTACAGACCTACACATAGAGGAATTAAATAACGTCCCCAAGGCCCTCCACCTAGTACCTAGGGAGGTCGGTGTACCAGCTTCTGACGATGTTGGCTGGGGACAGTTTGCATCAGATAAGCTATGAATATAAGGGGTGCCATTATTTGTCTCTTGCCATATGTAAGTGACACATGAGCAAAGAGGGATGCTGATGTGGGGCAGTAGTGATATAAAAGAGGTCCAGACAGGGACAGGATGAAGACAGTGTCACACCATTGCAGGATCTTCTGCTTTTCCCACAAGACGCTTCTGTTTATTGACTGGCTGGAGACAAAATGTAGTGCCTCCAAGAATGCAGCACGTCAGACATGTGACAAACCATGTGTCCCAGACAAAATATTCGGTTTAAGACTTAGTCCTTTGTAGTGTAATCTGAAGCATCTCCCAGAACGTTCTATAGACAACATTGGACATTCAGTATGCCCATATACAAGCTTGCTAATTGATAGCTTAGTACGTTTTGGCTACTTATGAGTTACAGTTGGTGGCTTTTGATAGAGAGAGGGAGAGAGAGAGAGAGAGCCCGTTTAAGTTAGCACGTTAAATTATAAATTTCACAAACTTTAAAGGTTTTTGGTAATCCCAAGTTTCTAAACTTGTTGCAATAGTGACTTTAGATGGGTCTCCAAATAGTTACAGTCTCAACCACAAGCACAAATTTAGTCAACATACTTTTTCGTAAATGTAAAACAGGATATTTGATGAGGCCACAGTCTTATTTAGTTTTCTTTTTCTCTGAAATTTAAAACACTTATAACAATCAAGGATGAACAGATATTTCCACCCCTTCACGTTGAAGGCCAGCATGTGCTACTGGGTCAATTGTATTTTTGCTCCAGTGACATAAAATGGGAACTTTCTTGGGTAAACTTCTACCTTGTCGTTATTCCAGCAAGACTTTAGAATAATACTTCTGAGGCTGTGGCTTCTTGGAAGCACCGCTGGGAGAGAAACAGAGCGGTTGTGGACTGGAGAATCCCAAAGTCTTCCCACACAGTTGCACAGGGGCAGAGCTGTCATCATGGATCCTGAATTATTCAGATCTGTGCCTGGGAATAACAAGGCTTTAGTATGCTGAAGGTGTTGTTTCAGGCTTCTGGGGTCACTGCAGATATTAAAAATTGGTTCGAAGACTTTGGACTGCTAATCAGACAGCCGCACAAGGACCCAGGCACCATGGACTTCTTAATAATTCAAATGGTGTCCAGTCGATAGCATGGTGTACGTGCTGAGGCGACACACCCACTTCTAATTAGTGATGCATGTGTAGCAAAAATTCTCCAGCGTCCATCTGAGTTTCCGTACACATGCCATGGGGAAAGGGAGCTTTAGTCTGTGTGGAAAAAAAAAAAAAAAACATTCTAACAGCCAGCTATGCTGATGGTATAGTAACCCCTACAGTAAAGTTATAATTACAATTTCGTCAAGAGAGGAGTGAAGCCAAAGTTTCACAGGGGAAAAAAAAAACCTATTTACAGAAAAATATTATGCTTTTCATTTGATAGAAAAGTAATTATTGCGGAGGGAGTCGTGGAAGATCTTGGAGACGGTCACCCCCTCTTTAATAAGTCCTTGTGGCAGCTAAGTGGGGATCAGGAGTATTCTTTATCAGGTTTGCATTCAAGTAGCACTAAATCTATGCAGGTAGGAATTAAATAGTATCTGAGTTTAATTAAAATTATAAAAAAGGAGAAGAATGGTTGGCAGACTGCTCGCCTGCATTCTAGCCAGTAACCTCAGACCCTAATTAGAAATGCTTTTCATATCTTCTCTGCGCAAAGGCTTAATCTGACGTGAGTCTGTGAGCCAGGGCTTGGGGACCAGTGTTAATTCTGCATTCGATCTCAGTGTGTATGGAGGCGGGCTGTGCTGATTGACCGCACCGAAGCTCAGATCCCATGACCTTGCGGGGGATTTTCATGTGAGGTGTTAATTGAGAGGGTGGGTTAATCTTTGAGCATCATTGTCCCCAAGCTCTGGGCAAAGTTTGTGCTGCGTTTCCTTCCTCAACAGTACATTTGATCTCTACCTTGTCCTTCCATGACAGTTTCATAAGCCCAACACAAACTCCCTCTTGACAAATTTGGTGGGGGGGGGGACAGGTAAGTTCTTACCCTCTTGTTGGATTTCATGAGCTTGTTTGTACACCCAGCTCAAAGGGGAGATGCTGTCTCACTGAATGGCATTCAAGTCTGACTTACAGGCAGATAAAGGCACGCAGTAAAGACCTCAGTTTCTCCTTCCGGCCCCTCCCCTTCCTTGTATGGTTCAACCTCCTGGAAAGAAAAGATTCATGCCTTGGGAGATGCACAGACCAACAGTAAAAGGAGGCAGGAGGAAAATTAGAGAGAGAATCTTCTTAAGTGATACAAAATTTTAAAATATATACAAATATTTAAAAATTGATCCACTGCAAAAATCTAAGGTTATCAGAAAAATTAAGCCACCACGGTAGGTTGTCATATTTCAGTAACCACACAGACACATATGTACACACACACACACACACACACACAACACACAACACACACAGACAACACAATGTTCATTGTGTACTTATGTAATATGAAAAAAAAAGACAGTGCATCCCTTTTGCTTTTAAAAATCAAATCCTGAATGACTTTTTTTCATGTGTTATTGTATAGGCCTGTCATCTCTACATTGGAGAAGAAATCGTTCCCCCAGCGGTATTACCGCCTACTGGCTGGCCTTCGCGGTTTTTCCTCCAGTGGTATTACCGTCTCCTGTCTCCTGGCTGACCTTCGCAGCGACACCCAAGTGGGCAGGGTGGTAGCTCAAAGAAGCAGGAGGAATGGTGTTCACACGGGAAATGCCGCGAAGTAACAATGGTTTTTAAAAAGGATTATACAAAAGCACAAACGTTTGCAGCGCCCCCAACAAGCAACACATTTCTCTGATTTGTTTCATTGTGGATGAGTTTAATTACAATGCGTCAGGACCCTCTTTAGTAGCATTGCTGAAATGCCCATGAGGGGCATTTGCAGAGTCCCAGCCTGCTGGAGCAGCCTGAAGGGAGGGGCATCGCGATTGTCTCACGACCTGTCCCTGAGCCTTGTTCGAGGCTGGCTTCCTCTAGGGCCTTTGTTGACTCACGAAGCAGGGGTGCAGAAAGAGACAGGGGGAAACCGGGGCCACTAATTTAGAGTACCCGTCAGTTCTATGGCTATCACCAGCCTAGGATACAGCCCCTGATCTTAGAGGGAAGAGCAGCATCCTGCTACCCACAGTCCTCTAGCCTGTCCTGGGCGTCTTTCTCTTAGTCTGACTTTTAATTATCGCAAATGTTCTAGTTAATTAATAGGAGACCCACATCCTCTGTTATTTGAATTGAGTTCACTTCAAATAATATTGATAACGTAATATTCATACTCATCCTCACATTAGTAAGTTAATGGCTTTAACATTTGAAGGCGCTTCATGATTCTGCTGATAATAAAATAACCTTTGGTCAGCACTGTTACAGTCTCTTTGCACTGTTACAGTGCTGACTTAATGTATTGAATTGTAATGGTTTTGTTGACAAAATTCTGAACATTCAGCTTCCTCCAAATGGTACAGCTGTAGTGGCTGGGAAACCAAAACTCCTTATATTTTTATTTTATTTTTAATTTTTTTTTTGCCAAACTAATAATTTATGCACTTGGCTGGAAAGATAAGTCTCTTTTCCTTTAAACATGTTGGTTCTTTATCTAAAAGAAATACTGACTTTTTATTAAAAAACGATTTTTATGTAATTATTTTGATCACATTTGTTCCTCTCCCCCAACTCCTCCCAGACCCTTGTAATCCCCTTCTCACTGGATTGTAGTTTTTGTTTTGTTTTGGTTTTTTTTTTTTTCCCCTCCTTACCAAGCTTAGAACTTGTACCCAAAATATGGAAGTGCCTGTTTAAACCTAGCCAAGGTTTAAATACGGCAGAGTCAAAGTCCCAAGACACTTTTATTTCAGCCATTTGTCATGCATTTGCCTTCAAAGAAACCCAAACCTGAGGGCATCTTTAGTGTTCCTGTCAGTTTCCACACCCCGCAACCTAGGGTTTGTAGAGTTCGGGCAATGCCACAGGGAAAATCAAAGGCTTAAACCAATCATTTCCTCCACTAGTTCCAAGCCCACGGAAGTCAGCCTCCAGGCCCACCCTCCAACCCCCTGCTGCTGCTGCTGCCTCTGCTTCATTCTGATCCAGATCTCAAATTAAAGTTTTACTCTGGCTCTTCCGAGGAGAAGGTTCAGGAGTTGGGTAAACTGCCTCAGCCTGCACAGAGGGGATTAAGAGGTGGGGCCAAGAGAAATTGAGGATATGACAGAGGCCGCGGGGAGTTCAAACAAAATTTGGCCTGCAGAATACAGGAAAAAAAATCCCCTGGTGACAGGTGCCATCTTGTGGGTCATTCTGCCACTCTGCCTCCTGCCACTTTTTATAACAAGAACAGATAAAGCAGGACTAGATGTTTAGAGGCTTAAAATTGGAAATGTAATTCAAAGGGATGGGAGTGGGGTTGGCTCCAGGCTTTCCACGATACTGGGAGCATCAATATTCTGCTCCTCTGGTTGGAGCCCAGTTAAGAAATTTAAAGCAATGTATGTCAGGAGAAAGAAATAGACATTTAAGTCAGAGTATAAGAAATAAATGTCTAAATGGCTTGCACCGCTGGTCTTTCAAGAGATAAGTAGAAAAGCAGATTCTTGCTTAGGTACGAACCAGACCCACAGCTCTTCTGCCCAAACATGACAATCCCAAGGACTGCCTTCTTATCGTTTGTGAGCACAGTCTCCATGCAGATGTTATAACAGCAAGTTTTTTTAGGTCATTTGACTGACTCCCATGTCTCTCCCAAGCCTACCATAGCAGGATCTCTCTCACTTCTCTGGACTCAGAAGGTCAGGAATGCAGACCAGCAGAAATATACCAAGTAGCTAAAAAGTCAGGATTAATGTGCAGGTTCTGATTTATTTATTTATTTTTGTCAAATTCATGAACATGGTCCTTCAGTTTTCAACACTGTGGAATGCTTTCAGGTCCCACACACATGCAGAAGGAGGTATGCTTTGTTGGAGGCATGAGTGGGTGTCCCCAGAGCTACAATTTTAGAAGGGATGTCTTTGTGCAAATGCACAAGATTGATTCAGAGTGGCAATGTATTTTCCTTCTAGCAAAAATTCCTTAAAAATAGGAGCCCCAGTGTCTGTGCTGCGTCAGTCAAGCCGAATGAACTAAATCTAGCACAACTTTGTCTCTACGATTCATACATAGAAAAATACTACATTATTTTATAGTCAATGGCATTTAGACTGTAAATTTCATTGCCAAGTGTTAAAGCATCCAGTAGGGTCTGTGTTTCTTGTTTCTTGGGTTTCAAAGGACAATTAACTTAATAATGAGCTACTGTGAGCCTTTGTATTAGCTTAGTTCAGAGGCAAGCTGCTAAGTATCTAGGAGGTCGGCTTCACAGGTCCAGCCTTCCTTTTGGTTAGTTCTGAACCCTTTATGGGATTCAGGGACACACTGGGACTTAAATGGCAATTCCTGACAATGGGATTATGCTGATTCATTGTGTCTTTCGCCAACAAAGCATGTTGCTATTTTTCTGGAACCCTAATTTTCTGCTGTTGTGTAATTTTGGAAACCCAGTATTAGGTATGGCTTTTCAAATGCTTGATGGGAAAATCTGGCATTTTAATAAAGAACCATAAAAACTTTTTTTTATGGGATCATAAAAACGGGGATCATTGAATACGGACTGTCTCCATCCCCTTCATCTTTATCGGACCGGCTCTGTGTTGCTCTTGCTGGCGTTTTCCTCCCACCCAGGAAAGAAATATCCAGCAGAGCGAAGAGACTGTGTGTTCCGTTCTGAATCAGCGCTGTGATCCCAGCCCCGGGATTTCATCCCAGCAAGGACCATCTGGCTCTGCGTGGGGTGAGCGTGTCAGCTCTGCCCCAGAATTTCCACGTCAGGCTGGGGGCCTCAGCTCCAGAGCTAGCCCCATACCCTTTGAACTTACCACCAGTTCCCCCCAAAACAGCTCTGCAAAAGACAGGAGTCAACCCCTGAAAAACATACCAGGCATTTTAAAACACAACCCTGACATTTCTCTAGCATTTCCATAGCGAAGACCCTTCCCATTCGCAACCTTCCCCCTACCCTCGCTTCAATCAAATACGGCACCCGCTCTCTCTCATGCAAGCGCAAAGGAGGAAGAAAAAAAAAGTTGGCAATTTAATTCAAACAAAAGAAGCTTGAAATCTATAAGCACAGCAACTCCGAGGCTTCTGGCAAATAGAATTCTAATTAGTATGCTGCTATTTTTCTTTTAGACAGATGAGCGATGCCCCCTGTTGACTCTAGCAGGCAGGCTGGTAAGGGGGAAAAAAGAGGGGGGTGGGGGGGGCCTAGCCAGCAAACACTGCAGATTGCAAATTATATTGCAGACCTTGCCAAGTCCTGGCTCTTGGCATCAGATTTTTTAATGACACCCTGGAAAAAGGGGAAAGAAGCCCTCTGCTATGGGATAAAAATGAAGGGTTTTACACTGTGATAAGTCTTCGCTTAAAACCCAAATGGCCAAGTGCACATTAGGGTTTTAAAATATTCATAGATAGAAGTGAAAATGAGGCAATGAGGAAGTGCATTTGTTGCCTGGTCAATTGACAACTCATTCTGCATATTAATCCACACCATGATCTAATTTTAAAGGGATAGCCCATTCACTTTTTTCTTTTTTTTTTTTTTTCAATTATAACATGACTTTTGATAACTCTAAAATTAAGGCTCAAACATCACAGGAAAGGCTGGTGATGATGTAGAATCGCGCTTTCTTTTGATGTAGACCTGGAACTAACTACTTTGGTCAAGCTTTCTGGGCCCCGGGAAACCTATCTTACCTCCTGCATCATCTCTTTTGATGTATCTTCCCTGAGTACTTCTAATCCATCCCCCCATTTCTTCTCCCACTTTTTTTGCAGTTCCTTCACAGTAGAAGAATCTTATACAGAAATAGATTATTTTTAACAGGCAAGAAGGACATTGTTTTTAATAATAAGTCCGCCTTCTGTTGCAAGCAACTCTCTCTCTCTCTCTCTCTCTCTCTCTCTCTCTCTCTCTCTCTCTCTCTCTCTCTCT
>NC_022023.1:23179135-23180132 GCF_000317375.1 Microtus ochrogaster
TCTCTCTCTCTCTCTCTCTCTCTCTCTCTGAGTTCTCATGTTGAAGGGCCCAGTTGTGAGAGGCACTGTAAGAGAAAAAACATTAGCTCTTATCCAGGTGAAGGCAGCTTCATGGTGCGAATCAGGTCTAATGGAACTGCTGTTTAACTGGTGATTTCTGTTATGCGTACTCATCCATAAACTGCAATGCAGATGTTTGGGGATGAGTTGGGGGAAGTTATAAATCTATTCCACTTAGCCTCTTCTATAAAATATGGCTGGGTTTGATCCTTTTGAGATAGCACCAGTAGTGTAGAAGAAAGCATTTAAAACATTCTAGAACCTCTTTGACTTCTCTGGCTGAGTATCAAACTCTTCACAGCCTATTTGCACACTCTTGTCTTGAGTGGGTAAAGATGTCCGTGTTGGTCCGATGAGGTAGAGACATTCACAGTGCAAACACAGGTGACCACTTAGAAGATACGCTGACAGGATTGAAAACAGAGCCAGCACAGGACACCATCGAGTGAATTTGGAGACTGATAGAAGCCCACTATGCTTCTCAGTATGGCGTCCCAGAGAGAACCCGTCTCAACGTGAAGGACTGAAGGATGCCAGCCCGTTAAGGAAGCAAACTAAAATATTCCGCATTCCACTTCCCAAGAACAAACAAACAAACAGAAGATTTTGAGAGTAATTTTTCAAGAGGAAACCACACTGGAAATTATAGAAGAGAAAGATTTCGCTGCTACGAGAAGAGAGTGGCATGCATTGGTCAGGTCTTTCGTTATTACTAGGAAAAGAAAAAAGGTTTCTTTGAAACCTAATAGAAAGAATGCTGCTGGGTCTCACAATGCAATCCAGACTCTAGGCAAAAGGAAAGCTACAAGTTCTTTAGTGGCAAAGTTGGATTTTTCACTATATGTAACCTATAACTTTTATTATTATTATTATTATTATTATTATTATTATTATTATTATTATTATTATTATTATTATTTGTAGTTCTGGATATGGA
>NC_022023.1:23180232-23181927 GCF_000317375.1 Microtus ochrogaster
TATTATTATTATTATTATTATTATTATTATTATTATTATTATTATTATTATTTGTAGTTCTGGATATGGAAAGCTTGGTCTCACATGCTGAGCAAGCAGTAGCCTAGAAGTAGTCAGCTTTGTCAAGATATTTTAAACATTCTATTTAAACCAATGCATTCAAAGGCCATCTAGGAATGGCTTAAAGATACACAGAAGGAATGACCCTGTTACTTCATAGTGTATCTAGAAAGTAGTTACACCCAAAACTTCAAAGTATAGGATGGTGCTAGATGGGGAAGCATCAGAGCTGGAGCCTTTCAGCGCTGCTTCAGCTCCACAGGGCGATCCTTACTGCTGCCTGAAAGGATTCCATCCCTTAGTGGCTAAGTATTTTTAGGGCAAAGGCGGTACATGCATTTGAAAGGAAGTCACGAGCCTGGTCAAGCTTGTACCACAGGCAACAGGCACCAAGTTTAGAAGCTGTTAACCGTGGTAGTGAATGGCAGAGTCAAATGTTGCTTTTGAGAGGGACCCCTCCATTTCAAAAAGGGGCACTGTCCCATCAATTATCCAAACTTGCAATTTCTCCTGACAGAACTGATTTCCACGGAGAAACTTTCTGCTCTTCCAGCCCCCTCCCCACAACCTCACATCCTGGGTGAATTCCGCTCTCAGGTGAAGGGAGGTGACAAGCAATTTCAGCACCCAATGGCTTAAAGGAGTTCAAATGACCACTGAAGTCATATTAACTTGTCAAATTGACCAGTATTTTCTGTCATTGAAACATTAGAATGAATAGCCGTAGACAATAAAATTGTTTCAATTATACTGCATTAGGCCTGGGCGCAAGTAAGTAAGAAATGCAGGAGGCAAAGGGGATGCCCAGGGATGCTGACAGCAGTATCCCATTGGAAAGCACTTAAATGTACCTGTGAGGGGGACATAAGGCGGTGTTCATCAGTGAATTCCCATTAAGAAAAATGGGCAAATACACCCTACACCGGTCCAAAAAAAAAAAAAAAAGAATGCAACTGTTTATTGTTGTAATATTGGCTATGGATATGAACTAGATTAAACGAAATTATCCCAAGTTATTAAAGTCACAGCAAATTGGTGCTAATTATACTAATTGAGCATTAATTGCGATTTCTTTTATAAATAGCAAGGAGGTGAGGCAAAAAGGAGCAATTTTCAGAGTCCAAAATGAATACAGTTCTGTTCACCCTTCTGTTGCACCAGAAGAGGTATTGATCCTTTGCAATCCCCCCTACTTTGTTTCCTTGAAGGAGGAAGCTGCCCGCAGCAGAGAAGGCATGAGCTGGGGTAGATTCCTGCACTGCTGCAGGCTGCTGCAGACAGCGAAAGCCAATTCAGAGTTTCCCAGCAGGCTAAGGAGGGTGCATTTGCGCATGTGCATGTTTAAGGGTGTGTGTGTGGTTCCATATGTGACTGTATGGTTGTGCCCGAATATCAGAGAGTTGTGATTGATAGGATGCTGGGACACACAGTATGCCAGGGCTCAGTCTTCAATGCGAGGGCGATGAGCTTTTCAAGCCAGGTGTCTGGGCTGGCAGAACTGGCGGTAGCTAGGACAGACAAACAGGGTGTGCATGCCGAGGAGTGAACACACATCTATTTCATTTCTTCTTCTCGTTAGGACTCATCAGACAAGCACTTGGGAAGTTTACATAGCTTTATATGTAAACTATATAT
>NC_022023.1:23182487-23192487 GCF_000317375.1 Microtus ochrogaster
GATAGATAGATAGATAGATAGATAGATAGATAGATAATAGATAGGGCCTGTTTGGCTATATATATGTCTGTGTACCACACGTGTGTCTGGTACCTGAGGATACCAGAAGAGGGCATCAGATCCATGGATCTGGAGTCACAGAAGATTATGGGTGTGCTGGGAATCAAACACAGCTCCTCCGAAGAGCAGCCAGTACTCTTAACCACTAAGCTATCTCTCCAACCCCAAGTAAAATATAATTTTCCCCTTCTGTCTTTTGTTTTAGGGCGATGATGGGTTACACAGCTACCAAAGCAAACACTTCCTTTCTGAAGTCAAACGAGGAAATTACGTTAGAGGTGAATGGCAGGCCATCTTCATTGCACCAGCCCACCTCCATCGTGACACCCATGCTCTAAGGCAAGTGGTATCCGCTTATGTCTAACAATTACCTGTTTAAAAACCCATCTAAAAAATTTCGAGTCCAGTCCAAAAGTCATGGAGATGTGTTTATGTATGGCAGTCTCTTTGAGACTCCAGGCGTTTTACGTTTCTCTTCCAAACAAATCCACATATATACATTATGCATGATTAAAGCAACCCACACATATAATGACTGGCTGCATATGTATGCTGCCGTCAAATCCCAAGGTAATTCTGCAGTCAGGACAGAGCAGGCATTCCTCTTCTGTAACTACTGGCTTGATACAGTACATTCAAGAGAGAGCATGGGGGGGGGGTGTTAGCGGTTGTTACTGAAAGGGAAAGTCATAAAACAGCAGCCACAAGGCTTTTGTCTTCTGCCTGCTCTTCAAGATGTAAGAGTCTGCAGTGGGTGGGAGACCTACATTCCACCTCCCAATTCTGGTGCTAACCCTGCCGGTTACACTTCACAGTTACCTTCTTAAAATGCCAATTAACCCACTCACCACCATTTGGCATACTGTGAGCAGTCAGAGACAGCCATATTGCACATTGTAACTGGAAAGTAAAAAAAAAAAATGCTTACACTTACTCATGAACATGTACACACACACACACACATACACACACACACACACGCACACACACACACACTCAGAATTGGAGGGTGGGAGGGAAAAGGAAAGAGGAAGGGAAGAGAGAGCCTGGTAGGGATCCGGTTGCTACAGCAGCCCTGTGTATATCATTACGGTGCTTGATGTTGTGTGGGAATTATATAATTTTTTCCCATTGATAAAAATCAAGAATAAACAGATGCAATGGGATTTCCATGCCATTGAGAAGTGTAATGAAGACCTGAATGTACAGATATTATGTATAAGAAAACAGTAAATGAGATTTGGCAATAATCCCCATTTTTAATTGTATCTCACCAGCTTTAACAAGAAGCACAGTTAATTTTAAACTGGGTCGCTTTGTTGCCGTGTGTAGCTTTTGCTCTGGAGAAAGTAGCATTGATTTAAGCTCAACATTTGCTGTCTCAGAGCAATTAATAAAATTACTGTTTACTTGCATGACATCTTCTGCCTCCAGCTTCAAACACTTACCAACATTTTCTCGTTTCTTTGTACTAAGGGAATGTTCGTGGAGCGGGCAGGTGAGCTAATTTTTTTTCACAGATAAAGAAATGGAAGCACAGACTTTTGTCTCCTTGGTTGCTTAAAGCATGTAGGGCAGACCATCCTAAGAGACACTCCTGGGGTGAAGAGTGTGCTGTGCCAGACCAGGATCCACTGACTTTAGAGTTCTGGATTTTTGTTGGAGGGTTCGAAATGCACAGATAATTTTGACAGATTGACCAAAGGGAGGTAAAGTCTGGAGTCAAACAAGAGGAATAATGTGTACTAGGCAGACAGAACGTACAAGGCAGAGCAATAACCATAACCTCAATAACCATAAAGCATCATGAAAAATTTGGCATGTACTTTCTGGAGAGTGACAGGTGCTTAAAAAAAAAAACATACTCGCTTTCAATTTCTTAGATGTATGGAGTAATATTACTGCCTCAATACATTTATGTCATGGGTATTTCCACTTCCTGTAGGAAAAGGTTATTTATTCCAGCATCATGTATGGTATTTAAATATGGGTGGAATTTGCTGCCTTGGGAAGTTGACCTGGAAGACCGTCTCTTTAGGACTAAGATGTGGCTAATCAGGGTGAGAGGCAGTTCTATGACCAGATATGAATATGCAGAAGGTAAGAGGCTATATCCAGTGCTGGCATTTTCTATTAAAGCTTGTTTTGAGACTGAGTAGTTAAAGTAGTTTTGCAATAAAATATTGATTTAAAGAATCAGCCCCAAATATACACAAATATTATTTTATATTTATATATTTTTATAGTGACTATGTGTTTTATGAGCTGAGGCCAGTCCAAGCCAGTAACTGCAATGTACCTCTGCATTTGAAAATTTAAGGAACTTCTGAAGGGAACTCTCAGGGGGTGGACACTGACTTTCATCAACAAGTTCTGCAAGCTGAGATAATATTATCTTCTAAATAAACACACACGGCATGAGGCTAGTTGTAAGTGAACTTTTTAGAAGTCCTATATGAACATGGCTTTCCCATTTCCCAAGGTTTACTTGCCTCTGATGCAAGAAATAAACTTTAAGTTAGATACTACAATTCAACTTAATACTAAAGAAGAATGTCTAGGTAATTGAAGAATGAACAAATTGGTAAACCGGCCACTAGTAATTACTTCAGACTATTTAGTTCTCAAACTAGGGCATTTGTCCCTAAAAAGGAAGGGAAATTGTTCACAATTTCTTCTTCTTATAAGATATATAGGCTTATAGAGGGACTTAAGAACAGTTTTTGAATCTATTTTTAGCCATTACAAGTAAAATAGATAACATCTAATATCAATGTTCCCAGTGGGTCCTTTATACATATTTAGAAAAATACCATAAAACAGTTTAATCATGCCATATTAGTGGCGTCTGCACTTTTAGAAAGAACTATATATGTTATTCCAGATAGTTTTGAAAACTTTATCTTTTTGACTTAAAGATACCCCTAAGCCTCAATGCCCACACTCTGTGTGTGTGCGTGCTTGCGTGTGTGCATGTGTGTGTGTGCGTGTGAGAGATACTGATATGGGAAGCAAACTGAATCAAGACGAAAGGATAGTTCTCTGCATACTGAGGGAGCATCTCTCCATGTGTGAATATGTGTATATGTATTTAATGTGGTTTTTTTTTTCTGGTAAGAAACTCCAGAGAAGAAATAATTAACCACAAGGAAGAGATTGTCAAGTACATGGTGGTCATATTACCTTAGTGGTATATCAACCTGGTCCAAAACTGAATGTATAATCCTAACTGCCCTGGGTTTGGAATTCCTTTGGACCTTTCCATGCATCGGAGCTAAAAGAGAGTAAGGAATAAAGGCCACAACTCATGCATTTCCTTGTAGTTCTTCCCTTATCTCCCTTCGCACTTTGCAGAGTTGATTATGACTTTTGAAATAGCGTGTCATTGTTTTCCAGTATTGCACGTACAGATGACAAAATGCATCACAGATTCAAACTACCTGCAAAGTCACAGTTCAACACGTGTGGCATCTTTCATCTGTTCCTTTGACTAGGAAGCACCTCCACGCAGGCAGCGCAAGGGAGGCTTTTCCATCAGCCCTGCTCTGCTGGGCTCACTCATCAGCTGCGGAGAGAGTGAGAGCCGCTGCTGTCTGTCCACCAAGGCACCTGGAGCTGTAGCAGATGTTCCTTGGGCATTTGAAGGACAGACAGTTGACATATTTAGGGTGATGTGTCACTGTGGAGGGAAAGAGCATGAGTCGGTGACTCTCAGGTATTGAGCGATGTCATTGTGATGGGGGAGCCATAAACGTCAGAAGGACGTTTATAGGAATGTACTTTAAATATTGTTTGGTAGTCCTTCCTGGGGGGGGGGGGTTAAACAAATAAAAGTGAAGGGTAATAGGGGTATAGTGTGTAAAAACACAGAGTTTACTTTCCTTCATCTCTATCTAGAACTGGATCATACGTTTTTGTAACTTTGTTTCTGCCCGTATAACTTTTGAATGTTGTTAGGTCTAAATGTTCTAGAAATGCATCTTCTCTACAAATATTCTGAGAAAGGATGAAAAGATTCACAGGCAAGTTTCTAAGTGAATTGTCTTTTTTTTTCTTTTATGTGACTCAGCACATATCATTCTAGAATGTGCTATCTCACTATATCAAGATGTAGATTTCATCAGGCTATCACACCCATTTCTTCTATATAAAAGTTTTATTAATTATCTCCCGCATCCCAAAGAAAGATGGGGGTTGAAGGGTGTATGACACCCCGTGTTATGTGTCTCACAACAGTGAACACTGTTCAGAAAACCTAAGAAAAGGAATCACTCCTATCATGTCTGGGTAGCTTGTCAGAGGCATGCTAGGCTTTTGGTCATAAAAACTGCAACGCTGTTTTCTTCATTTGGGGACAATAGTTCTTTTTTTTTTTTTTGACAATAGTTCTTTTAAGTAGAGTCTTAAAAGACAGTTTCACAAACCCACAAAAAAAAAATAAAGAAAAAAAATCTTCTAGTTAATGAGAAATCCTGTCTTCTTTATCAGCTGGGTATACATTAGAAATCCACGTGTGTAACACTCCAGTAGAAAACACAATACACGGACAGATATTTACCCAAGAAAATTTGAGCCCCGGCCTTTCATTTCCAGAGAGCTCCTACCTAATCGGTAGTGGAATCTCAGGACAGAGGACACTTCATTCCTCCAGCGCCTGGCCTGCGAGCAACCCTTTGTGAACCACCTAAGCGATTAGAATAATGGGCTGGGGGAGAAAAAAAAAAAAGATAAAATACAAATTTCACTCAGATCTGCGTTGGATTACTTCCTCGTGCCCCTGCCTTTATTGAGCGATTTGGAGTTTCATTAGAATTCAGGATTCCTGTGGAAAGAGAAACCACAGTGGCGCGGACTTCTCTTTCAAGGGGATTGCAGGCTGACCCATCAAAATGAAAAGGCTCAATGTTGTGCTGACAGGTCCCCAAGCAACCCTGAGTGACAGCTTCATTTCAGGAGTTCTCAGATGAGGGCTGAATTGAAGGGGGGGGGGGTAGAGATAGTGCTGGAAGTACTTTGTTCCCTAAAAGTGTCAGAGTCAATGCTGCAGTTCCCCTACCAGGGGCGGAGGGACAAAGGGGTGCAGAAACTACCATCTGCTTGGCCATCCTCAAATTTATTATTAATGTCTCAAGAATGTTCACTCCATGCAAGGTTTCATTTAGGACTTAGCATTCATTGCTCTGAATTCCTTTTTATTACAGCTATAGGGAGAAAATCAAAAGGGGTATGAAAGAAAGCGCTGTAAAGAGACCACAGTCGAAAGGTAAAACACTCTGTTGGGACAGGTTTTTTGTTTTTTTTTCTTTTAAATTTTTTTCAAAGCATCGTTATTTCAGTAGGGCATTTTCCGCAAAATTCTCATCAGAGGATGGACTGGAGTCCACCCTTAGAGAAAGAAAGTGCAGGCTACTTCCCGGCTGTACGATCTGACCTGGACCACAGTAACAATGAGCAGTCATAATAGCAGAATAGGGCGTTATAATTGCGCATGTCCTGCTCGGCGGACATTCTGCACATCTCTGGGAACAGGATGCCTAAGAAGACAAAACGGGCACCCATGACTCTGGGTTGGATTTTATATTTCCAAGGCAGTCAAGATTCACAAAGTTGCTCTTCCCCACCTCCCAGTGCCCCAGGCAGCAATGAAAGGCGGCTTGGAAGGCGCAGACAATAGACAAAATTCAGCTGCCCCAGTACAGCCTGTTCTCATGCTGCTGGCCTGCCTGTATTTTCACCTCAAGGATGATGGTCTCAAAGATAACAGAAAGTTAGAAAATTCATGTTGGGTTTTTTTTTTAATTTAACTTTAAAACGTCTTAATTTTGAAAAGCCCTTTAAGAAAGAACAATGAATAATTTATTTATTCTGCAAATGAAGGACTCTCCTCCACATATACCCAAAGAAGCTATCATTCTGTCTTATCATATTCCATAAAGAGTGTTGCTCTGCCTCTGAGCTGCACAATGAAAGCACAGTGACCCAGCTCTATCCTTAAAGTCTTTGCATTGTTCTCTTTTAAATGGAGGAGTGGAGCCCAAAGCAGCATAAATGGAGCCCAAAGCAACATAAATATATTGTATTGCTCAAGTAAAAGTTAGGGGCACACTTTTAAGAAGCTGTTGCATATATTTTGTATTTTAAGTTTATATATATATATATATATATATATATATATATATATATATACACACACACACATGTTTCTTTAATGAGTGTATTTAGGATGCACACAAACTGCTTTACAAACTTGGCCCTTGATCTTCCTTTGCAAAACTTGTCATAATCTGTGTGTCCCTTCAGAATTAGGAAGGGTTAAAAATGCATGTTTGCTGTACCAAGAGGAGGATTTTTCAGAGGTGTATGCATTTTGAATCAATTTAGGATGTTGGGTTTCTTCTATTTTAGGAAACCCCTAGTTACGTTTCATGTGAGCGTGAGTGTAATGCAGAAGGTGGCTCCCAGGCATAGATACCGTGGAGTCTAATACAAGGGAATTCTCCACGAATAGCTTAATGCATCCTCTTCAGAGCTGTGCGGTCTCAGAGCAAGCACTAAATAGCCAAGTGTGAAAGAGAATAAAGAATGCATTTAAGCAAACACACACTTTGAAATACACTTTTTTGGAATCACTTGCATATTTCCACGTAAAGGGTTCCCTCGTTTATACGAGAGGAATCATTCAGAATGTAGGCGAGCTTCATTTTATCAATGAGAGGCAACTTCTAATTAAGTTATAGGGCCCTACACCTCCACGTTAATGAACAGGGATGTATCGGTGTGTGCTCTCAGGACTCCTGCCTGGCATTAGTGCTTCTCAGCTCATCCCTTGGAGTCCACAGACGTTTACTTAGCACTTACTACAGTCACCCTGGCAACCCAGGAGCAAACAGGCTTTGCTGCTCAGGGTAGGGCTGTGCTCTCACTGGAGGGTGCTGTCCTTTAGATACTCTATATTTTCTCTTCCTAAGTGAAGCCTTTCCCCAGGAGAAGCAAATTTGGTTCATTTTCTTTATTCTTTAACTATTAAGAATAATAGTTAATCTGGTAGGGAAGATCTGAGTTTCCAGGTTCTTATGTATCTTCTTACCAATTTGGAGTGAATTTTAACACATTGCTAAATTCTAAAAAAAAAAAAATGAGTGTTTATGTTTCACGTAGATTTAAGAAATTAAGAGGAAACAGTGATCTAAATATGGGGTGAGGGAAGTAAACATTTCCAGAAGAAAACTGGAACCACTTGTTATAAACCTATTCATGATTACAACTTCCCCCAAAAAACCTTCTGCTTGCTTTGAATTAGAGCAAAACAGTGAATTGTGTCCAGTGCCTCTTAAGTTCCATCCACCTCGCGGAAAACCATTCCTAACAGACTGTGATATATTCTCTCATACCATGTGCATGTGTGTATATGTGCGTATTTGCATAAGGATGTATAATTGTGTCTACAGATACACATTCATAAACAGAATGCTACATCGCATATGATTTCCTTTTCACTTTAATGTGCATTTAAACATTAGTATAGTGAAATACGTGTTACTATGTGTATGTAGGTGATACATCGATTGATAGAGAGTTATGTCAATAAATTGATCGATTCTGAGATTCTGTAGTTACGTGGTATTCTATCACAGGGCCATAGTATCACTTATTTAACAAATACATTACTTGTTTCCAAAGTTTGGTTTCAACAGGATAGCAGGTATTGAGGGAACACATTCATCTGGTACATCTTTTCACTCTTCTCTGAACTACCCTGGGATAAATTGTGGAAGTAAAATTCTCCCCTAGAGCTCATTTAAAACGTCTTTGTGTGTGGTCAGCTGTCTTGTCGAAAAGTGGGATGACCTGTACTGCAAAGACTCTGTTGTTTATTCTCTGCCCTTACCGACTGGTCGTCACGTTCTGATACGTGAAAAGTTCAACTATGTGTCCCCTAAGGCCTGTGTCTTTTTATTTGTGAAGTTTGACATCTTCATGTATTTACTGGCCTTTAACTTTTTGGGATGCCAACTATAATTTATGTTTTTCTTCACTATCATGTGACTTTGCTGTGTTTCTTAACTTTGTTTACATTCCAATATTCATGACTTTATGAAGGAATTTGACATTTTTTCTCCCCTGAGACCAGCACAGGCTGGTCTCAAACTCACAGTGGTCCTTCCACGTCTCTCAATTGTTAGGAAAATTTAACCATTTTGGAGATAGGTAATGCTTTTGGTCTGAATTTCATAGTTGTTTTCTGAATTATCGCCCTTGTTTGTGTTGTTTTTATATTTTATTTTTTTAGCAAATTCTTTACCATACTCTGATTACATATTCTTGAGTAAAAACTCCATTAAATAGCAATCTAGATGAAACACTTCAAGATGCGATTGCAATGACCTCCCTCTCTAGAGCACACAGAGAGATACGTAGCTGTGTGACTTGAGACTAGTTCTATCTACTTTTAGATCCTGGGTCCAAATTGCATGCGTGATCAATATTTATTCAGTAAATGCTGAATAAAGTGGAGTGTTGACCACTTTTAAAACGGATTCTCAGAAGAAGAAAGGGGTCCCAACTTTAGTGTGCAGGATAATAGTTTGAAAGACGGGACAATTTGGAGGAAATGAAATTCACTTCTGATACTTAAGCTGTAAAGGTCTCAAATGACCAAAACAAATTCTCTTAAGTGAAGCCCAAGAAAACAAATCACTTAATTGATGACTTAAAAATATTTCTTTAAAAAAATCTGTTTAAAATTTATCATAGAGTTGATACAGTATGGAAGAATATAATTTAAATATCTTAATGATCGGGCTTAAAGTCACAAGAAAAAAAAAATGCCAAACCAGGACAATAAATCATTGAAATGATTCCCAGCCATGTTTTGACCTTTTACACTAGACACTAATTTTTGAAGACCTTTTGAAAACCGAAACGGAGGGTGATTTAAGCCATCCACATTCCTCCTGACTTGAGCTTTCACAGACCTGAGAGCTGATTGGAAAATCCTGCCATGGTTTCCCTGAAGAAAAAGGGTAATAATGACTATATTAATATGACATTTCAGCATGCAGAGTGCCCGCGAAGTGGGGCTGAGAATGAAGAAGAGGAAGAGAAAGGGAGAAAGAAAGCTACCCCCCCCCCAGCACCCACTGCTCTGGATGCAATTTTAGCCCAGTGTGGATTTTATTTGCACCCCATTACTCATAAACACCCAAATGTAACTCTTTTACTCCGGCCCCTTTTGAGTTCGATGTGATAATGAATGTGAAGGGTCTGGGTGGGGGGAGCCGGGAGGAGGCACTTTGTGATTTTGCAAGTTCACACCAGATAGGCATTTTTTATAGCCTGAAAGGGGATGTTTTCTTTTGTTAATGGCTTACAATCAGATGAAAGGGCTCATCACTCTATTTTAGTGCTCCACCACATGGCGCGTATCTTTTATAAATTACAGCCTGGCGCTGTGTGCACTTGGGGAGAGAAAGGTTGGTTTTTCTCGCTGTGAGCCATCCAGCCTAATTGTCGTATGCAAATAAAAGCAATTATAAGGCTTTTAGGGTGAAGGGATGACAGCTGAGTTTGGCAGTTGAGAAGGCCTCACCCACCTTGTTGGCATAGCAACAGGGAGGAAAAGGACAAAATGGTGTGTACACACAGCAAATATATATGTTTTGGTTCACGAATTTTAAAATATATACCAATGTTGAAATGAAAATGTCAATATGGGTAATGAATGCCTTTGTTTAAAATATTATTTAAATTAAACTCGGTTTATTTCTTGGCCCCCTGAATGATCCTTGTCATCTAACTACCATTTATCTGCTGTCATCGGTGATTTCAGTTGCTACTTTTAAAGTTCTGCGCAGATCATAACAACACATTCGATAATTAGGAGATTATAAGTTCTTGATTTTTTTTTATACCAGTCTTTGGAATCACCACAGGGTGGAAG